>NW_007727785.1:82997-190451 GCF_000696425.1 Galeopterus variegatus
GTTCTTATTATTTAAGTCACTTGTAAGAGGGTTTTCTGCTTTATTTACTTCATTTTGATTTTTATGTATTTTTTCTCACATCATGTTGAACTCCTTAAAATTGCTGTTTGGAATTCCTCTCTGGGCATTTCACTGGTTTCCTGTTGTTTGGGGTCTGGTATTGGGGAATTATTGTCTTTTTTGGGGGAAGTCATTTTTCCTTGTTTATTTTAAAATGCTTTTTGTATCTCTGCATTTATTTCTGAGCATCTGGTGGTATAGTTGCTTCTAATAATTTTGGGAGTAGTTTTTGAGGGGAGAGGCTCTTACCTATAGAAGTGTTCTATATTGGTAGTTGAGTTGGGCAGTGTAGGCTTGGTTCTCAGTGAGGCAGTAGTGTTGGCTCACTCCTTGCCCTCTCTCTCCTGATGTGGGCAGGCTCATATGCAGTGTCAGGCAGACCTCTGAGTTCCCAGGGAAGGCAGGCATGGATCCAGGTAACCAGTGCAGGGGACCAGTCCAGTTGCTGCTAGCTGTCCACTGGGGTGGGAGTGGGGCTCTAAGCTCCCAGAGGGAGGAAGGGATGGGTCCATGTGACTGGTGTACTTTCCCCACTTTCTGCTGGTGCAGGCTGGTCCACTATGGCAGGTGGGACTCTTGAGCTCTTGGGGGAAGGGGACCACAGATCCAGGCAGCTGTTGCACTTCCCTTACTTTCCACTGGTGTGGGTCTGTCTGTTATGGCAGACAGGACTCTGAGTTCCCTGGGAAGGAGGGCATGAATCCAGGAGATTAGTGCAGGTGACTGGCACAGTCCTTGATTGCAGTAGGGGGAGGATTGAGTTGGGTGGGGTTGTGAACTCCTGGGGGAAGGAGGGTGTGAATCCAGCCAGCCAACTTGCTCTCCCCACATTCTCCACTGTGGGGGTGGGGCTGGGTAGGCAGGACTCTGTGCTCCTTGACTCCTATTCCAAAATGGTGACATCCAGTGGCAGCCCAGGACTGAAGATGGTGGGAGGTACTCAGCATTTACTTCCCTTCTGGAAAAATACAGTCACGTGGGCTCTTACCAGCTTCCTACCCTGTGCTTACTGCCCCACAAGGGCTACGCAGTTTCTTTGCAGCCTGATTTGCAGGTGTCTGCTGTGGGAGTGCCGGCTGCCAACTCCTCTGCCTACCTTGGCTCAGCAGTGAAGGGTCTCTCCAATCTCCATGCTGGTGTTAGTTGGGTGCTTCCCTCTCTATGTTGCCGTTTTGGGGGGTTTCCTCATGGTTTGGCCTGATTCCATCATTTACTCCTAGACACTCTGCTCTACAGGTGACTATCTACTTGTTGCTTTGGACTGTTTTGCATTAGAAGTGAGAACTGACTGCCTCTAGTCGGCCACATTAATGAAAAACAAACATTTTTAAGTCATTTCCTAGTAAAGACAGTAGATTGAATTCATGTGTTTATTTTTATTTTCTTTCAAAACCCCACTAAAGCTTTTCAAAAGGAAAAATTCACAGGGATAGAGAAACAAGAAGGTGAGACAATATCAATAAAAAGTTTGAATGTAGAAAGTAGATGGGTGAGCAGTAAATTACTTGGTAAAACTGAGACAGTCAAATCTAAGCTGGAGAGGATGGGCTGGGGTATGAGGGAATCACTGAATCAACTTAATTTATACTTTGGAGTCTCAAAAGGCTTTAGATTGTCAGGTATCTCTGGAAGATGGGATAAAAGGGCCTGGCTGAAATACAGTGAACTGATTAAAATCTTTTAAAGAAGCAATTATATTCCCTTATCACTTTTCCTATACCATGCCCCTGGGTAATTCTCCCTCAGGTTCAGCAGAATTATTCTCCAGAGAAGGTAAAACAGAAGTACTCTTCACCAGGGAATACCAGGAATAACTGAAGGCACAAATACCGTAAAGAAACAGGAAGATTTATAGCATGTGTGCATATATTGGCAGATTCACCCTATTCCCTTTTCAGAATACTGGAAGCCGAGCCTTTATTCTCTACAGAAGTTTGGAAGAGTACTCTTTTGGGGATTTGGCCAGCCCTTGTGAAAGAATTCTGATTTTCACGCTTTGCCTTAAATTGGTATTAATCATTCTCAGCTTTTCATTGTGTTCCTCCAATATATTAAAAGCATTTAGCATCAGACTTTGGATTTTTCTTGTCCTTTTAACTAATCAAACTTCTCAAATGGCTAGGATATTGCACCCATGAGTGCATTTTCTTCTGCTGGTATTTCATCACAGTTCACCATAGGTAAGAGTTTTAATTGCTGTACTTCTCTTTAAGGTCTTTTCATTGCCACCTGACTGTCCAGTGATCTAGATCCCAAATCTCATTTTAAACTCTGCTTTCTCAGGCTACTTCTGGAACTAATTTTTTCAAGTTAGATTCTCTTTGATGGAGAACTATGTGCAGGAAGTTTATTGGGGAGTTGCTGTAGTTTGAATATTTGTCTTTTCCAGAACTCATGTGAAATTTAATTGCCAATGTAATGGTATTCGGAAGTAGGGCCTTTAAGAGATGGTTAGATGGGTGGGTTTTATGCCTTTATAAAAGGGCTTGTGAGAGTGGGCTCTCTTGTGGCCCTTCCACCTTCTGCCAGGTGAGGATTCAGGCAGTGTGCAAGGCACCATATTGGAAGAAGAGAATGGTCTCACCAGACACTACACCTGCTGGCACCTTGACCTTAGACTTCCCGGCGTCCAGAACTGTGAGCTAATAAATTTCTGTTTATAAGTTACCCAGTCTCAGGTATTCTGTTATAGCAACACAAAATAGACTAAGACAGGATTACTCTAGACTTTGGAAAAATAACTGTGAGTGAGTGAAGGAAACAGGATTGGACAGAGGGAGAAGTTGCACGATAATGCAGCAGTAACAAAGGCCTCCCATGGCCCTTTATAGTTGTCCCCAATTGAGGCAAGTGGTCTGTGTGCTCCTCAACAATCAGTTCTGGATATAGGCTGCTTTGGGACAGGAGACATAATTTTGGACAAAGCAGGTCTGTTAGGCTTTTCTACTAAACTACTTTCTATTTGATCCATGGATTTTTTTCCCCTACAAAAATAGGATGATGCTCTAAATATGTTTTTTTTTTGTTTGTTTGTTTTGTTTTTTCCCTTTTTGTCTTTTTTACTGACCGGTAACGGGATCGCAACCCTCGGTGTCGCACCCACACCGGGGACTGGCAACGGGATCGCAACCCTCGGTGTTGCGCCCGTACCGCGCTCAACCAGTGAGCGGGAACCGGTCTCCACATGGGATCCGAACCCTTGTCGGGAGTGCCGCCGTGCTCTCAGACGGCGCACTCTCCAGTGCGCCACCGGGCCGGCCCTAAATATGTTTTATAACTTTCTCCCACTTCTCTCCCAAGCTTAATGTATTGTGAATATTTCTCCGTGTAGTAAATATATTTGAAATAATAGGTTTTGACTTCCTGCATCCTAAGTAGCAAGACTTCGTTTTCAAGCAATCTATCCCCCTGGCTGTTGCAAATCCTTCTCTTTTTTATTACAAATATTCTGTCATCATCCTAGTTTATCAAAAAACATGAAATAATCTCTGTAAGTCTTCCTCTTTAAGTATATCCTCCTCCAGACACTTCTTCTTGAGTCTCTAATCCTGTGCAAGACCCCTCAGATGGCTTGAGAGGTTTGTGGATTCAGGTTAGGATTTTTGCATGTTACTAGTAATATTTATTTCTCATTATAGAAAGGCTGACTGCATATATAAGAACATTCAGGGATCCCTAAGGGGTTACTATGGAGGATTCCTTATACTTTTAGGTTTGCCCCAGACTAAAACTCCAACAAGTCTAGATAAGGACTGTCTTTCCTAACATAAACTGGTTACATCCCTATTCCATAATACCCTAGCTCTACCAAGATGCGCATGTACAGACTGAGAAATTATTTCCTATTTCCTTACATTTAATCTGCCTACATTTGCCTACACATGCAAAAAATTGTATTCAGGCAGTTTTTGGACAAATACTTCTTTCTCCTTCATTAGCAAGATGAACACTATTGTATTAATTTATAGCTTTTTCTACAAATTTCATTCTTGCTATTCTTTAGAATAAGCCTATGATAATTAAGCCTTGCTTCTGACATGGATGGATGAGGGAAGAATTTTTTTCCTTTTTAGATTTATTGTTAATTAAACCTTATTGTGTTATAACATGTAGTGTTTAAGAGAGGAGAGTTGGAGAAAGCATCTTGTTCAAATTGTAGTCAAAATTTTCTAGTTAATTGAATGACCTAGGGAAAGGTACTTTAACCTCTTTGGGTTTCAGTTTTATCATGTTTAAAGAAAGCACAATAATGCATATCTCAGAGGGTTATCATTAGTATATGCCTGATTATTTCTGATTACAAAACAAAGCCTCACAGTATGTAACCAAATGGGAATTTTATTTCTCTCAGAAAACACCTTCACTTTGAGAGTCTTGGTTAGGCCAGGGGAAACAGGAAAGTCTTTTTTCACCAGTGACTCCCATAGACTTGGTTATGGTCAGTGTGTCATAGAAGGCTAGTCCATCCACAGACATGTTTCAAAACTTCTTAATCTTTGTTGAATTAACTCTGCAGGAGTTCATTGATGAGTGACTCACTTTCAGGAGGGAGGAAGCCATAGTAGTAGTGACCAAACTGTACATGAGGAGACCCTATGAAGTTAGGGCATTCTTTATTGGATAGTGCAACTCAAGGACCAATTCAGGGTTTCCTCTTGGGAACTTTTACAGAGGGACACAGACCATAAAGAGGGGCACAGAAATTGCGATGTGGAGAGGAGCAAGACTACCATGACAATTTACATGCAAGGAGCTACTTTTGCCCCTTGGTTCAGACGGGGACTTTGAGAACGGAAAGGTCCTGGGGTTTTGTGGAATTTTTTCCTAAAAACTTTTATTGTGTTTTCCTCCTCTGTTGATTGCAAAATCAATATAGGCTTACCTCAAAAAAATTAGAATATATAGTAAAGTAAAAACAATTACAACAAAATCACACAGAATTTTTTTTCTCTATTCAGTCATTATTAGCAACTTAATGTCTATTCAATCACCTTCTTTATTTCTAAATTAAAATAATCCCATATATAGGGTTTATAATGTTTTTTCCCTCCCACCTAACAATATACTAATTTCAACATGATTTCAATACACTATTTCAATACACTATTTCTACATGATTTTTTAAAATATCTGCATGGTATTCTTTTATAGGAATGTATCAGAATTTATTTAATTAGTCCTCTAAGGGATGGATATTTATATTGTTTGAAACTGCCATTATTATAATATTGTACAGATATTTGATGCACATCTTTATTTATTTCCTTAGGAGAAATTTCTAAATGCGAAATAGCCATAGTAAAATCAGCTCCCACAAAGATAAGGGGGAGTGATTCTACCTCTGGGCTAAGTCAGAACACCCTGGGCTGTCTACAAATGCTCTCCTCCTACTCCATTCCAAATTGCTTGCTCTGCCCTGGCAAGCGATACCCTGGGTTAGTGCTGCCTGGGAACTCTGCCCTGTAGGACTGAATTCTGTCATGGAATTGCCCTGGCAAATAGCTTACAAAAGGAAGGATATAATTGTACGTAATAAGTACAAAGTGAGGTATTCTGTATTAGTTAAATAAATCTCCAATGGGGAATAATAGATTTATGTTCTAAGAAGAAAGGGTTGTCTCTATAAGGGGTTAGTTTAGCCACCTTGAAAATGGTAAAACAAACTTCACAGAAAATTATTCTGACTTAGGCCGTCACAAATGAATGATTCACTGGCTGAAGTATCATTGATGGTTATGACTGTTATAAATCAGGCCTGTTCAGTGCAAATAAAAGAGCATTTAGAGAGATGTTGAAACAAGCAGACTGCAGCAAGTGCTCTTTGATTACCTTTGCAATAAAATGCTCACCTTAGCCCCCTTTTCCCCCCTCATGTTAGAGATAAAAAACATTGGAAAAAGGAGGTTTGGATGGAGAAAGAATAGACAGCATAAATCACCCATGAGAAAAACTCCTGACTAAGTTGTCTTTGACCTGTCTAAGCTCTTATGTGGTGGTAGTGCAACCCAATTCTCTCTCAGGACAGCATAATTAGGACATATATTTGCAGGCCATGAAAGATGGCATGGAAGATGTCTACACTCTAATTCCCATTGATATGTGGGTGACACCCCACAGCAGACTTGAAGTGACCCTTCTCTCAGGGACAGGTTTGATTAGCCCAGTGGGCCCTTTCTGCTGTGATAGCACAGTGATGAGGAAACATGGACTTTGCAGCCAGACCCAAGTTCACATCCTAGTTATGCCACTTATAAACTATGTGACTTGGAGTAAGTAACGTAACCTTCTCTGATTTGTTTTTATGCCTGAAAAACAGGACAAAATCATCTATCTAATGAGGTTGTGGGGATAAAATGAGTTAATGTATGGAAAGAGCATGGCACATAGTTACTGCTCAGTAATGTTTGCCTCCTTTCCTTTTATCTGCTGAAAGACCTTTCTGTAATGTAGAGAATTATCCTCAGTAACATTAGAGAAAAGGCCTCTTTAGGCATAAAATCACCTGCCAGTTGTGCTGAGGACACAGGCTTCACATAGCTCTTGGAGGCTTAGGTGCACACCTCAGGGTAAAGAGATGCTTTGCAGCCCTGTGGCAGGATGGCCACGAGGATCTGTTCCCTGACCAGGGTAGAGCACTCTTTCCCCACAGTGTTGAATAGTCCCATTCTCATCTGGAGTTTACCCCAGGTTTTGAAGAGGCTCCAAGCTAGAACAACAAGGAAGGCCTATAGGGCTGAGTGGGGAACCAGCGCTAACCTGGATTTTGGCCTCTGATGAAATCACAACTAACCTCACCGTCTCTTCTTAGTCTCTTTGGAAATGCTTACTTTCTATAATAAACTTGGAAAGACTGCTTTTCCTCAAGGATTTTCCCCCCCCCTCCCCCCATAGTCTTCCCCAGGGCTCCTTTCTAAGCTGGACTGATACCTTGGTCCTGGTAGTAAATGGTGAACATCAGACCTCTTGGGTGCTGGCTGATAGGTGTCTTTACCTTCCCAAATTGTTCCTGGATGTTGATCGAGCCCATCAGGACATATTTAGATAAATCAGAAAAAGCATCTTTGCCCTCTACTCCCAGATCCTGGGAACAATTTGGTGAACTGCCAGTAAGCATTATTTGTAACAGATAAAATGTCAGCTCTCTCTTTGCCCCTCTCAGCCTATGACATGCCACATCCAATTTGTCTTTGTCCCAACTGTGAGGTTGTAATCTCACCATTCTGGCCTTTTGCAGTTAAGTGTTCTCCAAAGATATGATTTATGAGGAGGAGGAGGACTGATAATGGAGCTAATCTTTCAAGGTCTTGCTTAAGCAATTGTAGATAATACAGAAGAAGAAACTCTTGGTGGATTTTTATTTTGAACAAATGGTTTATAAACTGGGAGCATTATTTTTTCCCTTAGCTGTAGTCTGAATATAGCTTAAAATATAGAGAATATTCTCTGTAAGTTCAATGTGTTTCTGTTAATGTTATGTGCCTTAAGAATAGAAAATAATATTCTGACATATATTTCCATACGTCAAATATACACATCTCTATTTGCTGATAAGGTAGCACAGCTTAATTACGGGAAGGATTGATGTTTTCATGAATGGAATATTGAGAATCAGAGAGACTTCAAATGATTACTTGTTTAGAGAAAATCTTGAGGACATACCTGGATCATTGGATAAAGGGCAGTAAGCAAGTCTTAAAAAACAAACAAACAAAAAACCCATAAAGTAGTTCATGTTTTCCCTACTTTTTATTTTACATTAAATTCACTATTGATTTTTTTTCCATTTATTTTTCTTTAGCGACCAAAAATCTTTTATTTATTTATTTATTTATTTATTTATTTATTTATTTATTTATTTATTGTCTTTTTTCGTGACCGGCAACGGATCACAACCCTCAGTGTCGCGCCCGTACCAGACCGGGACCGGCAACGGGATCGCAACCCTCGGTGTTGCCCCCGCTCCTTGCTCAGCCAGTGAGCGGCCGGTCTGTATGTGGGATCCGAACCCTCGGCCGGAGCGCCGCCGTGCTTCCCAAGCAGCGCACTGTAGCAGTGTGCCACTGGGCCGGCCCCCAAAAATCTTTTAAAAAGCAGTTTTTATTTGTTCTTTATGGCCACTAAGGAGTACTTCATTAAATACAACTCAAACTCTGGTGCTCTCCAGTAGTCAGAAAGTCTAGAATATTGTCTCAGATGAGCTTATACTTTTGCTTTAGGTTTGTGAACTAGGCACAGATATTCTGCCCCAGTAGAATGGATTTGAGGCCTTTAAAATTTAAAATTAAAAAAGAGAACTAAGTAGAATAAACACGTGCTTTGAAACTAGACAGATCTGGGCTCAAATCCAGCTCATGCCATTTGGCAAGTATTTAACTCCTAAGCCAGTAAGAATCACCCTCTACAGAGTTATGGACTTGAAGTGAGAAGGTGGATGGAAAACATTGCCCTCAAATTAGTAACAAAGGATATTAATAAAGGGAAGGCTATTGAGAGGAGACTAGGCTAAGGGAATGATTTTATTAAACCACATTTTTCTTCAGCTAACCATAAGTTTCCTTGATTAATGTCTCTCAAACTATTGGGCCATTCTCCCTGCCTAAAAACCAAAGTCCTCTATTAGTTTTCCACCCTTAAAATTCAAAGTCCCTTAATAATTACACAATATTCATATCTTCTTGTTCATTCTTTTTATTTTTACAAAGCACGACAAAATGAGGAAACAACTGACAGGTGAAGAGTTTGCATAATGGAAAACCACCCTGACCATCTCATGACTTTACAGGGACCATAAGTGGATAAGTGTTCCTTTAAAGTGATGTCATAGAAGAGTAACCTAAAATATTTTTCGTGGTGGAGGAGAGGAAAGAAAAGAAATCAACATTCACAATTATTTTAAATGACTTAAAAGCTAAACATAATATACATAGTAACTCCTTTATCCTAGTATAAAAATAGTGCCAGAAACTATATATTTGTTCAAATATATTGAAAAGGTATAAGAATACAAATAGATATTAACAGTGTCTAGTGATGATTCTTACGGTTTTCTTTTCTTAAACTGTAATAGAAATTTATATTTTCAACTATTTACATTGCTTTCAACAACATTCATTAAGACATGTTTACACAGGCTTTTGATAAGTATATGGAAGGGTAGAGTGAACTTTTAATACTTTCTTCTTCGCTCCCTGTGGTAGAGCAGAAGGGGTCCAAAACTGCAGAATTTAGTAGTCCAAGAAAACTCTGAGAAACCTCTACCTGGCTACGTATGGAAAAATAATCTATATAGTAGAATATGAGACTCCTTACACGAGGTGTTCTTTAAGCTATCAACAGTTTAAGTGATTCCTACTTGCAAGAAGACAGGATGTTCACTGATAGATTCTTAATGAGTTTCAGGTAAAGAAGGTAAATAATACATATGTTATAGATGAAAATGAAAGTGATATAATGTATCCAAACATTTTCATGTTTTCAGAAGCTGTTAACTCTCTTATTCAGCACCTCCTGCATAGACTGTGATCACTGCTCTGTCTCCACAGCTGAGCACACTACCTAATGTGGCAGGGACTTGATTGTCCTATCTTATTTGAACTGTAATTGTTTACAGGAGAAGAGGGCAATTACTCGCGCCCAACCCATCTTAAATTAATCTTGTAAACCACCACAACAACAAAAGACAGAATTGCTTATGATGGCTTATTAAATTTTAGGAGTACGATCGGGTGAAAAACACATAGAAATTGAAAATCAAATTGGAGCAGGTTAAATATTTGTGCTCTATGCTGAAAATAAAGGCACTTCAATGCTAGTCAGGAATATATGAGTGACCTCCAAGAATCTAATATTTTCAGTATATTTTCTTATACTTTCTTATCTCCAGTATTCCTGTTAAAGGAAACTATTCCTCATAATTAAGAGTTAAGGGATCAGTGGTAACAACATTATCACCCAGGGTTTGTATGTTGAGGCAAAGTACTCAAAGAACTCTAAATCTCACACTCATTAGTCACACTGCATAAGAAGCTAAATAAATGAATTGCCTTTGTTTTTTCAGTCTTGGAAAATCAACATAAGAAATGACACATGAGATTAGGTTACCTGCTAAATATCGCATTTCTGATAGTGGTCTTCAGGGCCCATTAGGGCTTACAAAGTAGCTGCCTTTTGTGACTTCTTCCTTGAAGACAAAGGCTGTGCCCAAACATAACTCCTTTTAAAGCACAACTTGTTCAGGCACACACAGGTTAAGTGACTTATACAAGTTCACACAGGACTTTGATTGGCAAGGGCCAATCCTCTGAAAAATATAAGGCCAGGTAATTTTACAGACAACTTTTAAAAATTTAGTAAAATAGTGGGGAATTTTCTGGCTGAAATTGAAATTAAATGGTATCATATTACTTCTCTATCAGTAAATAAACTATAACAAGAACTGCTTCTTGGTACTTATAGGTAATATAAATACTGGGTAAGGTAAGGGAGGACCATATGTATTTTTTTCAACTTGAGAAGATCCTGGAAAGGAAATATTCACAGAACAACAAAAACTTTGATTTGTGCCCATGTACCACAGATATTAACCCATATATGGAATGATACATGGATTAAAATTTCCTAAAAATTAAAAACTGTTTGAATCAGTTAACCAGTCTTAAAGAAGTAATCTTCTGTATGAACTAAAACATCCAACAATAAAATAAAATAAGCACGGCACTGCCCAACTTCATTTAATGTCTTAACTAGTAAAGTAAATAAACCATTATCTAAAAGCAAACCAAACAAACAACTTATAATCTAAATATATCTTCTTGTTGGTTAAAATGTCACACATAACACATCCTCCACGCACAATCTACCATGTCTTTAAACAAATTCTCAGTGACATACATTAGAGGGGTCTAAACTACTAAATTATATGACTACATATTTTAGCATAAGTGCTAAATCACAATGTGTGTGATAAAAAGATAGGTATATTAAAGACTGCTGTTCTTTCAACAGTTTTTCTATACTAAGGAATTATGTACGCATGCATAGGTGTGTACCAGGATATAGATAAACCTATTATTTTAGTGACAGCCTGTGTAATTTATACACCATTGCCACCAAGAGGCATCCTTATAGATTTCATCTGAATGACATAAAAATAAAATAATATTCTGGAAATACAAGTATTATAATAATACATACAGCATTAAACAGTTGATACTTGCTAATTTAGCTTTTACCAATACAAAGTAATGGCAATACAATTCGTTTTGCTTTGTTCACCTGAATGTTAAGAATAAAGCCACATTATGTCAAAATATACGAGTATATACACACTCAGAATTTTAAAAACCTAACAAACATGTTGAATTTTAGGCAAAGTTTAGGTGAAAAAGGACATGAATGGAAAACAAGTTTTTAGTGAAAGGTCTTTGAGAATACTATATACCCAAGAGATTTTCTATCCAAATTAGTGATAGAAACTGAGATCAAACACCTTTTTTGGAGAAGGGTGTGTGTGCAAGTTAACAAATCAAACAAATCTCTGTCTTCCTACTCGCTCCAAACCTAAACCTTTCTGGATATTTGGAACAGATCTTCCTTTCCTAAACCAGTTGCTCAATTCATTATCTACTTCTCCAGTGCTGAATATTACAATGCCAATTACAGTGGTCTCAAATTCCAAGAAAATGTTAACTGTACTAAAAGCTATGGAAAGGAAATACCACCGACTAACAAGCTAAGGGCCAGTGTTTAGGGTACACACCCAAACTTTGGTGACTGTGGGTTGACCTGTCCTATAAACCAAAATATGGCAGTTTCTTAATTGCAATGCTGCTTATTCAGGCATAAGGTTTCTTACCTTATTGATCCCTCAAATTCATTTTTGACCCCAATATTGGGGATAGCCTTTTGCTGTTTATATAATTAAAACTTTTCTCTATACTTCACTTGACAGAGGAAAAAAAGATTCATTTTTTACTCTCCTATCTATAGTCATATCACACTTCAGGTAAATGGTCTAATTATCACTTTTTTCTCACTTTCCTGTTGAGATTTAAGCTGTTGACTTACAAACCGTGGTTGGTAAGGAGGTAAAAGATGAGAAAATTATTTTTAAAAGGAAGTTCAATATTCAAAACACTGACTCTGAAGGATCTATTCCAACAGAACATTTCTCTTTGCTCATAGATGTCCATGGACATTCTATTTCTGGATTACACTGACCTTTCCAACAAAATCAGTGACTGGATCTTCTAAGGTTTCCCTCGCTTTATATCAGATAGGTTAGATTGAAGTGATTTTATGGATAGCCTTTGGATAAATGTACTGCACTGAAATGAGAAAGTTCTCTCTTGCCTGTTCTCACAAAAACAGCAAATAAAATACTTGTAATGTTTTCTTTACAGTATTGCCTCATAGTATTTTCCATTTGTTTCAAAGTACCTTATCTTTTTAAGATGTTGTTGACAAATACACTTTTTCTCCTTAAAATCCACTCAGCCAATATTTTTTTTCTATCCTATGAAGGCTTCAAATGTCACAGATGATATTCAATTTGCTCCTATCCTACTTTTGAGAAAGGAAAGATTCCTCAAAGCATGGTAATTCAGAAAATACAAAACCAATTATTTAAAATCCCCAAGCAAAAAACAACCTCAGTGCAAGAATGCTACTTGTTCTCTGCAGTACACAAAATATCACAAACAGGGCTCTTATCAGTGTGCTAAGAGAGGGTGTTGATTGTATCAGTTCAGTGGCATAAAACAAATAAACAGAATTTGTAATAGTCCTCTAAAAACATCATGCTATTATGCTCTCAAAAGTTGTGCAAAAATAAAAATGCAGCAGTGGCAAAGTATACACCACATCTGTACAGTGTATAGCAAAACTACACATACTGCAGAATACACCATCTCGGCAAACTTCAGCTCTGCATGAAATAGGCCACTCAGTTCCGCTTGGCCTGGCTGCTTTCCCCATTAATCAACATCTTCTCCTGCTGTTCTGCAAGGGCCTGCCATTTTTGCCTGTTCTTTCTGCAGCCATCCAGCAAAGGGAAACAGTCCTCTGATACATGGGTCAAGGCCTAAGGAAAGAAAAACAAAGCAAATAACTAGAAGGAAGTCAGGAAATAAGCCCTCTCTCACAGGCCGGCCACAAAAGACCACATCCCACACTCATTTCATGAGCAGACCTGCTGTTGGGGTTTTCACAAGCTACATGAACACATAGATCATTTTACAAACAATTCTCCTTAAGTTATACAGATAAGGAGTACATGCTAAGAGACAGAGCAAACACACACATTACAAAATAACATCAATGAACTATGGAGACAGATCTGTGTGGAATCACTTTTCAGGGAAACAATACATTTTTAGGTGGGGCAGATGGCTCTCCCTAAGTATAACTCCATTAGGAGCTGCTTAGCTTTTG
Source organism: Galeopterus variegatus (assembly GCF_000696425.1). NCBI lineage: Eukaryota > Metazoa > Chordata > Mammalia > Dermoptera > Cynocephalidae > Galeopterus > Galeopterus variegatus. The sequence goes on from NW_007727785.1 coordinate 96,489, forward strand.
CATTTTTCTATAGAATGGTTATATACAATGTACTTAAACAGATTTTTATCACATTTTACATATTTTATCATATCTATTTTATATCTACTTATATATTACATACTTTATCATATCAATTTTTAAACAGATTTTTATGACAGATTAATTTATAATTCATTGTGGAATTGTTTACCAACTATATTGCCATAATATTTAGCTATAAAAATGCTCATTGCAGATTTCTTCATAATAGAGAAACATTGAAAATGACTTAAATACCTAACAACAGGGTTAGGCATATTGTGTTATTTTGTGGTCATTAAAAATGTCACACAGAAGCACATTTGACACTGAAAGAAAGATTATGATACATTATGGATTGCAAAAAGCAATTTTTGTTAAATGAAAAGAATATAAAAATTTCATAAAGATATACGGTTGACCCTTGAAAACATGGGTTTGAACTGCACTGGTCCACCTATAACTGGTTTTTTTTCAACATATTAAAATGTTTTTAAAATGTATTTTCTCTTCCTTATGATTTTCTTAATATTTTCTCTTCTCTAGCTTACTTCATTGTAAGAATACCATGTATAATACATATAACATACAAAATATGTGTTAATTGATTGTTAATGTTATTGTTAAGGCTTCTGGCCAACAGTAGGCTAGGAGTAAAAAGTTATACATGAATTTTCGACTGCACAGGAAGCCTTCATGTTGTTCACTGGTCAGCTGTACACTAATATTTTAATAGTAGTTATCTCTGGGTTGTGGGATTATAAGTGGTTTTATCTTCCTTTTTGCTTCTCAGTGTTCTCTAATTTTTCTATAATGAGAATATACTACTTCAGTAATAAATAACAGTAAAAATACATATCAATAAATATCACAGAGTTTTCAATAGCAGACTAAAATAAAATAAATCCTTACATATACATGAAATGTAGAAGTATAAAATCTATAATGTGTTCTGCTTACTATTTTGAGTTTATTTACAGAGATGGGGAAAAAATCAAAAGAGCCTTTACTATTTTCAACTGAAAAACTCTTAATCCAATCAATAAGAAAGGTATCTGTTATTGAAAGAATGAGATGTTCAAGGGTGTTTGAAATACTGCTCTGAACATACATCTGAGGAAGAACTTGTAAACACAGGAGTAAACAAGTAGAATGCTGAAAAGGATGGAGACAGTGGTGCAGGGGCATAACACCTGACTTTCTTTTTTCCTCTGTGTTCCTTTTGGTGTCTCTCCTGTCCTTTCCTCATCAGCCACAACTTCTTTATTAAATTCTTTTGGTGACTAGAACCCCAGATGAGGGATGAGAACTGGACTCTAGGTGCAGTTCTCCCACTAACTACCTATTTGAAGCAAATAGTCTATCTGCCTGAATGATGAACTTTACAAATTCAATTACTGAATCTGTGAAATGTATGGATTAGAAAATTTCTAGGGTTTTTTCCTGGTATGACATTTTATGATAACTCCTTAAATAGTTTCCTGTTTAAACTTTTAAAACCAACTACATTTATTTTCTGTACTTGGGTCATAAACATCTAAACTAGTAAATTGGATGTTTGAGGCAGAATCTATTTTAAAAAATAAACAGGTAAGCACCCCTGCTTGCCCACCAGACTGATGGCAGCAGCATGCCTGGTGACCTTGCTGCCCACAGGAGGCCTTTGCCCACCCAACTGACAGCAACAGTTCCCCCACCACTGCCACAGAAACTGGTGCCACACAGGTGTTTCACCACAGCCAGCGTCATAGCAACTGCTGCCACAAAGGCAGCTTGATACCATAGCAGCAGCCACCACTGCCTTATAGGTGGCCCACTGACCATGTGATGGCATCGACAGAAGGAGAGACACCGGTGAGGCCTGGGGAAAGAGGAGTGAACACACACCTGCAACTGAGTGGCACAACTGAAGGGGCAATTATACTGCCACACGTGGTAGCACACCTGGGGGTGAGACATATGTGTGCAATCACAAGACTGCCTTGAGCCAGGGACAGACACACGCAGGACCAATCGAGCGCACAGAAACCCAGGATACCCAAATAGAGTAAGGAAGAAAATTCCCAATAACCACTAACCCATCCCCCAATTGGGAGAAAAAAGGTCCCAGGAGGAGCCCCTGCCTGGAGGAAAGAGGAAAGAGAAAACCCACCCAGGTTCACCCATTCAAACTGAGGAGTGCCAATATACCAGAGTACACATATCAGGGTCACAGGACACTAGCTGGTGTGCCAAGAAGCTCACCCAGGGTCACCTACCCCAGCCAAAGAGTGACAGGGCACCCAGGTGTTTCTCCCAAGAACATGAGAGCTCACCCACAGTCTCAATGAACCTACATAGTGTCACTAACGTCTGCAAGGAATCACTAAGCACCCCAGTGAATAGGCCACAGAGGCACTCACGTGCAATTTCAACAATGAATATGGCTGAAGTACCCACATGGAGACTACATTACCACATCTACCTGGAACCAAAACTAAAACCCATACTCAACAACAAAAAAAGTCTATGGGAGGGGAAGTCTCTCTCCTCAAAGCCTACACCAGACTAATAGAAGCAGCAACTGATCTACGAGATGACCAAACATCAACATAGAGATACTAGAAATACAAAAAACAAAAACAAAAACAAAACCCCAAAACACAAAAAATAAATACGACACCATTAAGGGAATACAATAATTCTGGAGTACCACACCACATAGAGCAGGAAACCCTTGAAATTACTGAAAAGGAATTCCAAGTAACAATCTTTAAATAAACTCAGTGAGATACATGAAGACTCAGATAACACAATGAAATGAGAAAAAATATCCAGGGTCTGAAGGAAGACATTATAAAGAGATTAATACTTTAAAAAAGAATATAGCAGAACTTCTGGAGCTGAAGGATTTATTTGATAAAATAAAAAAGACAAGGAGTGTAAACAGTAGGCTAGAGCAAGCAGAAGAAATAATTTCTGACTTTGGGAAGACAGTCTTTTTGAAATAAAGGTGGACAAAAACAAAAACAAAAAACAAAGAATAACAAAAAATGAAAATCTAAGAGAGCTAGCAGACAACCTTAAGCACACAACATGTGAATCATGGGTGTTCCAGAGGGGAGGAGAAAGGAAAAGGAATTGAAAACATATTCAATAAAATAATAACAGAAAATTTCCTGGGTATAGGGAGAGACACACACCTTCAAATCCAGGAGGCTCAAAAATCTCCAAATAGATTCAGTTTAAAAAGGTCCTCTTTGAGAAACACTATAGTAAGACTGGCAAAGCTCAAAGATAAAGAGAGAATCTTAAAAACAGCAAGAAAAAGTGTCAAGTCACCCATAAGGGAGTCCCCATAAGGCTAACAGCAGACTTCTCAAGGGACTGAAGAGAATGCAATAATATATCCAAAATACTAAAAGAAAAAAAACTGCCTGCCAAGAAAACTATACCCAGCAAGGTTATCCTTCAGAAATGAGGGAGAAACACTGTATTTCCCAGAAACATAAACAAAATTATGGGAGTTCACCATCACACGACCAGCCCTATAAAAAGTCCTCATGGGAGTCCTGAATCTGAGATCCAAAACAACAATAATCACTACCAAGAATATACAAGAAAGAACAAAACACACTAGTAGGAAAAAAAATACAAATGAGAAAGAGAAATAAAACTATATCTTACCTCCTCAAGAAACCCAACAAACACCAAAGACATATGAATAAAAGGGAAAGAAAGACAAATAAAAGAAGAAAGACAAAAGGGAAGAAAGTAACAAAAGATATTTAAAACATCCAAACGAAAATTGATAAAATGCCAGGAGTAAGATAATACCTTTCAATAACAACCCTAAATGTAAATGGGTTAAATTCCCCACTCAAAAAACACAGATTGACTGACTGGATTAAACAGCTACACCCATCTATATGCTGTCTACAAGACTCACCTCAATTGTAAAGACACACACTAATAATAGTGAAAGGATGGAAAAAGATATGCCATGCAAATGAAAACCCAAAACAAACAAGAGTAGCTATTCTTATATCAGATAAAGTAGACTTTAAACCAAAAAACCATAGAGAAGACCATGATATAATGATAAAGGAATCTCCCAGCAAGAAGACATAACAATTACAAATATATATATGCACTCAACACTGGAGCACCCAGATATATAAAGCAAACATTATTAGACCTAAAGAGAAAGACACCCCAATATGATAACATTTGGGGACCTGAAGACCCATCTCTCAGTACTGGACAATCATCTAAGCAACAACACAACAGAGAAACACAGGATTTAAACTACGCTTTAGACCAACTGGACTTGGCAGATATCTACAGAACTTTTCATGCAACAACTTCACAATACACATTCTTCTCATCAGCACATGGAACATTCCCCTGGACAGACCACATATTAGGTCACAAATCAAGTCTCAACAAAATTTTAAAAATGCATATCATTTCAAGTATCTTTTCAGACCACACCAGATTAAAACAAGAAATCAGTAACAAGTGAAACTCTGCAAACTACACAAACACATGGAAATTAAACAACGTGCTCCTGAATGACCTATAGGTCAAAGAAAAAATTAAAGAGGGAATAAAGAAATTCCTTGAAACAAATGAAAATAAAGAACACCATATCAAAACCTGTGGGATACTGCAAAAGCGGTACTAAGAGAGAATTTTATTGCAATAAACGTTTACAACAAAAGAATAGAAAGATTTCAAATAACCTAATGCTACACTTCAAAGGACTAGAAAAATAAGGACATTCCAAACCTAAAATTAGTTTAGACAGAGAGAAATAATTAAGATCAGAGCAGAACTAAGTGAAATAGAGACCCAAAAAATGATTCAAAAGATCAATGAAATAAAAATTTGTTTCTTTGAGAAGATAAGCAAAGTAGACAAACCATTTAGCTAGGCTAACTACAATAACGTGCAAAATAAAAAAAAAAAGCAGAAATGAAAAAGGAGACATTACAATTGATTCCACAGAAATAAAAAAGATCATTAGAAACTATTATAAACAACTACATGCTGACAAATTTGAAAACCTGGAGAAATGGATAAATTTCTGCACACATACAAACTACCAAAACTGAACTGAGAAGAAACAGAAAACCTGAACAGACTAATAACAAGCAACAAGACAGAAGCAGTAAGCAGCAGTCTCCCAACAAAGAAAACCTCAGGACTAGATGGCTTTACTGCTGATTTATACCAAACCTTTAAAGAGGAATGAATACCAATTCTCTTCAAACTATTCCAAAAAATTGAAACAGAGGCCATTCTCCCAAACTCATTCTATGAGGCCAGCATCACCCTGATATGAAAACTGGACAGAGATACCAGAAAAAAAAGAAAACTAAAGAACAATATCTCTGCTGGACACAAACACAAAAATCCTCAACAAAATACTGGCAAATGGAATACAGCAAAACATCAAAAAAATTATACACCATGATGAAATGGGATTCATCCCAGGAATGCAAGGATGATTCAACATATGCAAGTCAATAAACCACATCAACAAAATCAAGGATAAAAACCATATGATTATCTCAGTAGACATAGAAAAATCATTAGACAAAATTCAACATCCCTTCATGATAAAGATTCTCAGAAAATTAGGTATAGAAGGAAGTATCTCAACACAATAAAAGCCATATATGACAAACCCACCGCCAATATCATCCTGAATGGAACACGAAGACAAGGATGCCCATTCTCACCATTCCTGTTTAACAAGTATTGGAAGTACTAGCCAGTGTAATCAAGCAAAAGAAAGAAATAAAGAGCAAACAGACTGGGAAAGACAAAGTCAAACTGTCCCTGTTTGCAGATGACATGTCCTATATATAGAAGAACATGAAGACTCTACAAAAAAACTCTTTGAACTGATAAATGATTTCAGTGAAGTTGCAGGATACAAAATCAACATGCAAAAATCAATAGCATTCTTATACTCCAAAAACAAAATAGCACAAAAAGAAATTAAGAAAGTGCATTTACAATAGTCACCAAAAAATAAAATACCTAGAAATCAATTTAACCAAGGAAGTGAAATATCTCTAGAATGAGAGCTACAAATCACTGCTGAAAGAAATTAGAGGACACAAAAAGATGGAAAGACATTCCATGCTCTTGAACTGGAAGAATTAAATTGTGAAAATGTCCATACTACCCAAAGTGGTCTACAGATTCAATGCAATCCCCACCTACATACCAATAACTTTTTTCACAGAAATTGAAAAAACGATCCTAACATTCACATGGAATAACAAAAGACCCTGAATAGTCAAAGCAATCCTCAGCCAAAAAAAAATTAAAGCTGGAGGCATAACACTACCTGACTTCAAATAATATTACAAAGCTGTAGTAACCAAAACAGCATGGTATTGGCATAAAAATAGACACCTGGAACAATGGAACAGAATAGAGAACCCAGAAATCAACCCACATACTTAAAGTCAGCTGATCTTTGATAAAAGCAACAAGAACATACATTGGGGAAAAGACTGGCTCTTTAAGAAATGGTGCTGGGAAAACTGGTCATCCATATGCAGAAGAATGAAATTACACCCATACCTCTCCCCATATACCAAAATGAACTCAAAATGTATTAAAGATGTAAATACAAAACCTAAAACTATAAATCTCCTAAAAGAAAATACAGGGGAAACACTTCAGGAAGTAGGACTGGGTAAAGACTTTATGAATAAGATCCCAAAATGACAAGCAATGAAAGAAAAAATAAACAAATCAGATTATATCAAACTAAAAAGGAAACAACACAGGGGAAAAAACAACCTACAAAATGGAGAAAACATTTTGCAAACTATGCATCTGACAAGCAGTTAATATCCAGAATATACAACAAATTCAAACAAGTTAACAGTAAGAAAACAAGTAACCTGAGTAAAAATTGGGCAAAGGAGGTGTATAGGTATTTCTCAAAGGGAAATACACAAATGGCCAACAGACACATGAAAAAATGCTCAACATCCCTAATCATCAGGGAAAGGCAAATCAAAAGCCTGTTGGGATATTATCTTACCCCAGTTAGACTGGCCATTATGAAAAAGACAGGGAATGACAAATGCTGGCAAGGATATAGAGAAAGGAGTACCCTCCTACACTGTAGATGTGACTGTAAATTAGTGCAGCCATTATGTAAAACAGTATGGAGTTTCCTCAAACAACTATAGCTAGAACTGCCATATGATCCAGCAATTCCACTGCTGGGTATATACCCAAGAGAATGGAAATCATAATGTTGAAGGGATACCTGTACTCCCATGTTTACTGCAGTTCTATTTACAATAGCCAAAAGCTGGAACCAACCTAAATGTCCATTGATGGATGACCAGATAAAAAAATGTGATATGTGTACATAATGGAATACTATTCTGCCATAAAAAAGAATAAAATTTTGCCATTTGCAGCAACATGGATGAACTGGGAGTTAAATGAAATAAGCCAGGCACAGAAAGAGAAATACCAAGTTTTCACTCATAAGTGGGAGTTAAAAAATAAACAAATACATTTAAGAAAAAAAAGAAAGATACAACAAGCATAATAATTTATTGAAATTTCAAAAGGAGGTAACAGAACTTCCCAGAGGTAGGAAGACGGGGCGTGGTTAGCAAGAAATTAAGAAAGGGCCACAAAAAATGATTACAATGTGTAATGTTCAACATACTAATTATCCTGATTTGAGCATCACATAATGCACACAGGTATTGATATTCAACATGGTACCCCACAGATATGCACAATCAGTTGTTAAAAAAAAAAAAAAAAGCCAAGCCAGCAGATGTATGAAAATGGGAGCCCATAATATTCTTCTAGTCACCTCCTTTTAATCCTTATAAAATTTTTCTTGACAATATTAAAGGCACATTATGACAGGGAGAAAAAGTTGAATAATTATTTTTACTTACTTAGGCTAAAATTTAGACTCAAATAAGAGCATGCTAATATAGAGTATGCACAGTATTCTTCCTGTAGGGTAGCATTGGCATATGATTCTTCTTAACATCTCCCAAATTAATTTGTTGGAACTTAGCTCATAGTAGGCACTCAATAGGTATTTACACATTGAATGAATTAAAGTTTTTGAAAAATAGTAAATATAAAATGTGTTCCTTGTTCAATGCAAACATCATGCTCATCAGTAAAACAAAAAATATTGATAATAATTTTATTTCTTGTTTCTTGATTTAGAATAAAAAAATAATGCCTAGTTTTAATTCTTCAGTTTACAAAAAAAGAACAACAAATTAGGTTTAGGTTTTAATTCATAACACAGTCTAAGTTTAGCAAGTAGAGTAGTTTTCATATAAATACCTCATATAGTTGCAAGCAGATGGCGTCTATGAACCCAACTTGCATACTTGGGATTTTGTTTTTCTTCTCCCTGTTCATTAGATCCTGAAAATACAGACACAGACACACACAGATCTGCATTTATTTAAAGAATGCAATGAAAGTTGGCTCTAAAAAGATGAGAGTGGGTTAGCTTAGGAAGATCAGGTAGCAATTGTGGCCGAGCTTCGTCCCCTATGCTCCCCATGAAGACCCTCTTGCTTCATTTCCTGGAAAAATTCATCCCAAAATACAGAGATGGTATGAGAAGAATCTTTTTCTTATATTGAGATCCATACTCTATGTAAAAAGTCCGTATGTATCAAAAATCTTTAGATTCTGTGTGGTCTTCAACACAGCAATTCTGGAAATCTATCCTAACAAGATAATGAAGAACGGCATGTAAAAGTTTAGCAACTAGATGTCATCACAGTGCTGTTTGTAATAGTGAACACTGGAAACATCACCACATCAAAGGAAATGGAAAATTATGGTTACATCTATTTCCTGTAATCATGACGGATAATATATAGAAGGGCATCTGTTAGAATGAAAAGTATCTTATGATATTTAAGTGTGAAAAGAAAATTATAAAAAAAGTGGTACAATATGATGACTGTAAGAGTCTTTTTTGTCCTCTTTCATTTGCTTTTTCTTTCTGTAAAGAACATGTATAATTCTTCTAATAAGAATAATTTTTAAAAATAAAATGAGAAATTGTGTTCCTAAGGAAAGATCCCATAGAAGCATAAAAAGGAGTCTATAATAAAAAATAAAAAGCATTTGAGTAATTCCTTCTAATATGGTCTCAACACTTACGGTGGGCTCTATGTTGAGTTCTTTTCTCTCTCTGTCTCCTTGATCAAAAAATTCAGTTGCTACAAGTTCTGCTATCTGAAATAAATAACAGACTGAGTTTTGTCACTGAAAGTCATCACTCTTTAAAACAAACTTTAAATGAAGGTAAGAAAATCTATCAAATCTGTAATTTTCAACATCAGTAAAATTAGTGTAAAGTCATAATGAATAATAGAAACTATATTTCAACAGGGCTAGTTTGTAATCTTCTGTAACTAAGTAAAAAAGGCAATATTTTATTTCAGCTTCACCAATTAGGAAAACCATAACCATCTGAATGCATAATCCATGAGATATTTAAGCACCTGTTAGTAACAGATACTGTGAAAAACATAGTATCAAACAGGCCCATATATTGCGCTTTTTAAATTTCTTTTAATCTACAGGCTCTCCTCTTTTCTCTTTTTAAAAATTTCCTTGCAATTTTTTGTTGCTGTTGATGATGAATAAACTGCATTGTTTGTCCTGCAAAGTTTCCCACAGTCTAGATTTTGTGGATTGCATTCTTGTAATGTTTAATATGTTTTTCTGTTCCCTTCAATTCCATATACTTGTAATGAGATCTAGAGGCTTAATTAGATTGAGATTCAATTTTTTTTTCCCCATGGTTACTTCATACACAGTGCTGTGTACTTCTATCAGTGGTTATATAATGCCTGGTTGCCTCTCTTTTGGTGATATCAGCAATCATTCATGATCTTTCCCTAGTGGATTAATTTCAGGGCTGCAAAAGAGTGACATTAAAAAGTAACATTCCTTTTTCCTTTATTAGTTGAAATACAATAAAGAGAGACTTCCCCACACCATTTAGTTATCCTAAAGTGTAATTCATATGAGAAAAGCAGGAGAAATGCTTGATTTTCCCCTGCTTTACCATTTTTAAAAATAACTTGGTTCTCATGCATTCACCAAAGGTGTTTTGTTTTTATTATTATTTTGAACTCTTGGACTTAAACATATCTAATGTATTTCAATCCCTATTGGTGCTCAAAGTGTTCAGTTTTGGCCAGTAGAAGCTTATGAAGTTTGCTCCTCTATCCTTTAGACCGTATTAGTCTGTGATAGCCTCCTCGCTTTCTGCTATAGAAAGCTCGCCTTGTACATTTCCTTCTCTAGAACTAGAATCAGCCATTTCTTCATGGAGGCTTCCTTTCTTTAAGTTGAGGTATTTAGAAATCTCAGTCTGAGCACTGGATTTGTTCATTACTACTGGGTTGATCACTATTTTTAAGCTCTTTCAGGGGACAGAACTAGGACACAACATAAGTTCACGCAATACTTCCAATTTAAACCCAGGGGTATAGGATTTCTGCATAACCTCATCTGTCTTAGATCTTTATCTTTCCACTCATGCTGAAAACCCTAGTTCTCAACAATACCAATATAATTTATTTGCTTTTATTCCACATCACTCACCATAGTGACAAATATTGATGCAAAGTGACCACTAATAATATGATTACTAAAACAAAAAAAATTTTTTTTGAAGTTCTTTTTGTTTTTAGGGTACATTCCACTGGAGATGAATGGTCAAATTACTGTTTTAATGTCACTTGGAATGAATTTGTCCTTCACAGTACGGTTTTACAACCCAAATCAGGTTTGTTTCATTTTACCTTTCAAGGTTTAGTGATCTTTTTTATTTATTCAATTTTATTTTATAACAAGGAATAACAAGGAAAATTATTAACATAGTTCCAAAGTTAAATCTACAAAACAAGTACACTCAAGGAACTCTTGCTTTTATTATATCTGTTCACTCGACCCTATTCTCTCCTTCCTCTGTAGGGAACCATTAACTTTTTTTGTGGTTGATCTTTGTTTTTTTAAAACTGTAAGCAAATATGTACATATATTCATATTTCACTCCTTCTTGAATAAATGGTAGCATATCATATACATTTTTCTTTACCTTGCTTTTTTTTCCCACTTAAAAATATCTCCTTGTAATCACTCCACAGTAGTATAGAGATAATCCTCATTTCTTTTTACACTTGCATAGAACTCATTGTGTAAAATGTACTGTAATTTATTCAGTCACTGATCAATACTGGGGTTATTTCCAGTCTTGCTATTACAAATAGCACTAAAATGAATACACTTACGTTAATATCTTTTTATATTCTTGCCAGTATATCTTTGGGATAAGATTCTTAGACGTAATGGTAAATACATATGTATATTTACATACTTCCAATGGGTATAATATTTTGCATTCCTTGTTGTCCCACAGCTTCCTCAACAGCATATGTTGTAAAATTTTTGCCAATCTGATTGTTGAGAAATGGTATCTCAGTGAATTTTTTTTAATGAAGTAGAATTTACAAATTGTGAATTCCATAAATTGTAAATATATAATTCGGTGTATTAACAAATGCATATAAACATATAATGTGCACCCCATCCAAGAAACAGAATATTTCCATTGCCCCCCGAAAGTGCCCTCATGCCCCTTCCTGGTCATTCTTTGTCCCTTTTCTCTTCCTCTTGCCACAGCCACAACCATTAAGTTATAAGTTCTCTCATCAAAGGTTAGTTTTGCCTGTTGTAGAAGTTCATATAAATGAAATCAGAATATGAATTGTCAGGGTAGTTTCAATTTGTAATTTTTCTTATGATCGAAGTTCTGAGAACCTTTTCAAATGGACAAAGGTCATTCATATTCTTTTTCTACCAACTTTCTGTTCAAATCTTTGGCCTATTTTTTTCCATAGGATTGTTGGGCTTTTTCTTCTCTATTTTTAGAAGTTCTTTATATATTAGAAATATTAACTATCTATCAGATATACGTTGCAAATATTTTTATCAGTTTCTCATTGTCTTTTACGTTGCTTATGGTACCTTTTGACGTGTAATTTTTTTTTTCTTTTTATGGAATCAAGTTTATCCGTTTTTCCTTTATTGTTTCTGTGTGTTGAGCTATAGTTAGGAAAGTTTTCTCACTCCTAGATTACAGAAAAGTCCACTCATGTTTTTAATCTAGTATTTGTATGGCTAAATTCTCTACATTGAACTCTATGCTTCATTTGGAATTTAAGTATGTTGAGTAGATCCAGTTTTGTCTTTTTTCCATCTCGTTACCCATTCATCCCAACATTATTTAGTAAAAGTCTATCTTTTCCGTGGTTAGTTGAAATACTATCTATATTATATACTAAATGTTCTATGTAATTCTAGATTTTCTACTGTGTTCCACTGGTCTGCCAACAGTACCAAACTATTTTAATTATAGAGACTTTATAGTGTTACTTCCATGTCTGGACCTCAACCTCACTACTCTACCTTTTCAAAATTACCTTAAGTATTTTTGTGCCCACCCAAATAAATTTTGAAATCAGTTTACCTAGTTTCAGACCAAAATTGATGTAATTTTTATTGTAATTGGATTAAATCTATAAATAAACGTAAGGAGGAAGAAATGATACCATAAAGGCCTGATGAGTTTTTCTGTCTAAGAGCACAGTGTCTATTTTTCTTTATCTCAGTTTAGTTTTGTGTAGTTATGTTTTTAGTTTTTCTCATATAAGTTTCTGGATTATTTTTCAGTTTACATGAAGGTTTTTTATTAATTTTATTTACTCTTTCCTTTCAGAAATAGGGTCTTCTCTTCCATTATATTTTTTAATTGGTTTGATTGTTTAGTTCTTCCATTCCTTATTTTGGGTTTTCCAGATATATAACACTTTTATCTACAAGTAGAGATAGTTTTAACTCTTTTCTAATTCTTAACTGCTTTCACCTGTCTAATTTCACTGGCAAATACCTCCAGTACAAAGTTTTTATTTTATTTATTTTTTAGAATAAGTTATTATTTTATTCTTTTAACGAAGTATTGCTTTAAAAAGTGAATGGATATTACATTTTGACAAATGTCATTGCTATATTTGTGAATATAATGATATGACTTTTTTTCTCCTTATTTCTATTAACATAATGGAAGGAAACTACTGTTTGTAATTTCAGTACTTCACATCATTCTGAATTCAGCTATAGGATCAAATATATTAAGAAAGAATAAGAATCCAAAGGGTGAATGGTGCTGCTTGTGGTGAGAGAGAAGAGTGGCCTTGGGACTTTAGAATCAACATCATAGTGGTGACAGTAGCAGTAGTACACATTTACTGTGAACCAAGCATTGTCATTTAACCCACAAAACAATCTTATGAGGTATATATCTCTATTTTATAGATGAGGAAATTGAGGTCCAAAGATGAAGTAACTTGCATGAGAATAAGAGCTAATAAGCAGTGGCATGATACTTGAACGCAAGTAGTCCATGTCCGATGCACACTCTTTTGATGATTACATTATACTCTTCCCCACTTTTGTAAGTCTCTCTCTTTGGTAGCTTCCAATATTTTTCCTTTTTTATTTTATTAAAACTTTTTTTCTTTTATTTACCCCCCACAAGACAACAACAACAACAACCAGGTAGAAGGGTTTGATTCAGAGGAAAGAAAAGATATATGAAAAGACAAATTCTTCCCTCTTTCATTCTCTTCCCTATTTGGAAATGGGCACATAGTACTATTTGTTATGGAGCAGAAAGGTATGTAATGATCATTTTTCCTGAGTGCTTATGGCACATCAGCTTTAGCACATAGAGTAAATTTTTGATCTAGTTTTCTCAGCATGTGTGTTTCATGAAATAAGCCTGTAGTTGCTAGGTTCCATGTCTATGCAGCCCAGAGCCTTGACCAATAGAGACCGTCAACAATCTTAGTGCATTACGGATTCAAAATGCAATTCCGAAAAACAAATATACAATATACGCATAGCTTTTCTGAGCCTTTATTGCCTGTGCAAAACGTTATGGCAGTTAGACAGGAGGATTTATTTCTAGCCTCTTAGCCATAGGCCTTGATTAGATTCTACCTGGCATCTAATATGAATATTCCCTAAAACTACGAGCCCCAGGAATGTTTAGGTTCTACTTGTTAATTCCTATTTAGTGCTGAAGTATAGCCTAATAGGCTAACCGTAAGAAAAATAATTTTGCTTTTTCTAATTTCCAAGATTATTAAAAGTACGTGCTAAAAAAAAAAAAATCTCAGAGTGAACCAGAAGTAGTACTGAAATTAAAACTTATCAATGGCTAGGTTTTTGCTGTGTTAATTTAGACATGCTCTTTCTGAATATATCCTACAAATGTTAAGTGCAAATGAATCTTCTAAAAAGGAAAGCTTTTTATGTCCAATTACCTGCTTTTAATACTACTTAAAAATTAGAAAAAAAAGTTCCATAAATACTTACTTCAGAAGCTACCTTTAAGAGTAAAGACTTCTTATTTCAACTTTTTGATTATTACTTTTATCGTCACTAAGCAACCTACCCGTTGTTGAATAGGCCAGGGTTTTGTAATTGCAGAAAGATCACAAGCTGTCATCAGCATTGCTCTGTTAAGGGAAAAAGAAATACCAAACTCCTATTTACTTTTATGTGAAAATATATCCTTAGTAAATAATTGCTGATAAAAAAGTATGGGAATGGCAGTTTGTAATGACTAAAGAAATAGAAACAGAATTCACATAGAAGCCTGACTAATCCAGGATAACAGAGTATCATTGTTTTGGTTACCCTGTGAATTATCAGAATTTGTCTTTAAACTGCCTCATTTAGCTCCTGACTGGCACAATGAAAAATTGTTAACCTTTAGGCAAAAACATGCCTGCTATGATTTTTTTCATCTTGGAATTCCATTCTCAGTGATAGTATGATGAAAGCACACTAGTAATAATAATTGATCATTAAAGGGTAACATTAGATATCCTACTTATAAAAGTCCTATATAAGAAATTATGGTGGGTCATCTTCATTCTGTCAACACATGTACTGATTTCTATGTGAAAAGCCTTTGAATAATTAAGCAGTATCTGCTAAAGATACTTTCTTTTTCTCTGGCAGATAAAGAGAGAAATGAGAGTATGGTGGCTTTCATTCTTTCCTTGTTAGAGAAGTGAAAACCATGCTGATTTTCATGGAGTCATGCTGGTTTTCATGATCTAGAGCTGAATACCACAACTATTATAAGAAAATAGCTGTATCTTTAATGTACTGTTTTCCCATGTCAGATCCAAACATCTGCCATATAATAATCCCTTTCATTTGTTTGAAGAAATAGGCAAAAAGGCCATTACTATAATATAGAAGCACTCAAGGTAAAGTATCATTTGTCTCTCTGGTGAAACCCAACCTAAAAGTATATTCTCCCTAACTATACAAGGCCATAAAAAAAAAAAAAATGGAATTCTCCTGCTATTCTATCTTTTACACCAACTCTCTTGCAAAAATGAGTATACCAGAGATATTTTAAATCACTGTTTGAACCCATTTTCAGGTCACAAATGAGATGAGTGGAGCAGTGAAAACTGGCACAGACTTGGAGTTCAGGTTGTACTTCCTTTTTGTTATTGAGAAAAATTGTTCACTAATCGCTGTAGCATGTCTATAATTTTCTAAGGCACTATTCTTAAAAACATGTTGGGACTAGTGAAGTCCATGAGACAAGTAGAACATGTCTGTATAGAACTAGTGAGACAAGTGAAGCATGACTGTATAGAACAGACAGACAGGCATTTATGTATTGTTTTCTTATAATCTGCATCTTTGTTCACATACTTTGTTTAAGTAATATTAATCTATTTAAAGAAATGTTGGGGGCCGGCCCGGTGGCGCACTGCGATAGTGCGCCGCTTGGGAAGCGCGGCGGCGCTCCTGCCGAGGGTTCGGATCCCACATACAGACCGGTTCCCACTCACTGGCTGAGCGAGGCGCGGGGGCAACACCGAGGGTTGCCATCCTGTTGCTGGTCCCGGTCCGGTACGGGGGCGACACTGAGTGTTGCGATCCGTTGCCGGACACGGAAAAAGACAAAAAAAAAAAAAAGAAATGTTGATTTCAAAATTGTATTGGCACTATCCCTAATGACTGCTATGTCTTTCTTTTCTTCATTACAGACTCTTTGTTTTTATTGATCCAGTTCTTTCCATGGCAAAGGTAACAGTAGTAATAGCAAAGAGATGATATCTACAGCTAGAAAAGGGAGGGAGAGGTGTACTGGTGATGAAAACAGAAATCTTTAAGTGCTCCAGTTCTGGTAGTGCTGCCATCTTGTTACCACAGTGCCATGGGCTGAATGTCCCCCCCCCCCAAACTTAGTCCTCATTGTGACAGTGTAAAGAAGGTGGGAAATCCTATTATGGTAATTGAAAGGTGGGCCTTGAAGAGGTGATTAGATTATAGGACCATGATGTAGTGAATGGATTAATAATGGTGGTCAGGAGCATGGTTCTGAGGACTTTAAAAGGAGAGTGAATGAGGAGGTTAGTCTCTCTCTCTCTGCTACACTATTTTCTGCCATGTGAGACCTCTGGGTCACTGCCGCCACCACCAAAACCCTCACTAGATGTGTTCCCTGGATTTTGGACTTCCCAGCATCTGGAAATGTAAGCAATACTTTTTGTTTTCTTTATAAATCATCCAGTTCCAGGTATTTATGTTATAAGCAACAGAAACAGACTAACACGTACAATCTTTAGGATACTATTTTCAGCTCCTCCAATCCAAGCAATTAGGAAAATGAACAAGGGAACAGTAGGGCCTTTTATTTTACTCTACAACATTTTAAAGTCCTCCTAGAACAAAAAAACAATTTATTCACTTGAATTTGCAAATGCATTTCTTTTCAAGTAAATATTCATATTCAGTCCTTTGTATAACACTCTGGAGAAGTCTGACAAGCCTCTAAGATCATCATGTTGTAATAAATAATTGCAATAAAAATTGATAGAAAATTAACTGTTTAGAAGAACTTCAGCTTTAAGGACAGTAACCCTACTTACAAAAATAACTCCTTTTGATGAGAATCTTCCAAATTGAATTGATTTTTTCTTATAAGTTCAAAAAATTCTCCACGCCTCCTTGAAAATAAAGAAAAATATTTGGTAGTTATGATGAGTCCATAGGATCTTATCCCTTTGGTTTACAAAGACACATGGAGTAAATTTTTTGTAAAAAAAATTTTTTCCCATCTTAGAACACAATATAAGAATCATCATTTAAAATCTTTAATACCTTATTTTCTCCCTTCTATCATTTGCTTTGGGCAAAACATTAAACCTCACTTAATTTTTAAGTACAGATTACAAATAATGGTAATTTCAATTCTTAAAATGAGACATAGCAGTGGATTAACTTCAGAAATAACTATGTATTCTGTAATTTTTAGCAGTAAGTAAGCCAAAGAAATAGATTTTTCTGGCTACCTTTAAGAAATTGTTCCATAGTATGATAAACAGCTTTGCCAGCTTATTTGTCCTTATAATACAAACATTTCTCAATGAGGATGTTAAAAGTGTGAAACGAGGCAAATACTTCCAAGACTGATTTCTGCAGGAATTTCTTAAAACTTACTTAATGTATAGTGCTAGGTCTGTAGCTAAAATAGCTTGCTTGATTATTTTCAACGTGGTCTTATATTCTTCAATGGAGAGGCCACTGAGAATCTGATTCCCCTTTATAAAAAAAGAAAACCATCATTAGCATTCCACTAGAGAAGCTGCTGACATGAATAAACTCTGAAAACATAGTCACATATCTTAAACACATGCCCAGTATTCTGAACTCATGAATGTGAAGTGGGAATACTCCCATTCCCACTGCCCTCTCATTTCAGAAAAAACAGCTTCATAATGTTATACCTGCCTACATAATGTATGTTTTTCCAACTCCTATGTTCCTTAGGTCTTAGTCCAGACTTAAAATCTAATAGTTATATATCCTTTTCCTTTGGGCAGATTAATTGCTATAATCTAACAGCAAGTAAAACTTTGAAAAATCAAAGCCATAATAATGGATGTGAAGAATGGAGTGGTGAAATTTTTAAACAGTTGATTATTAGAGTTATTTTTCTATGGCTTTTGTAATAAAACCAGTAACCTTTCTGATTAAAGTTTATATAATTTTGACTTAGTCAATATTGAGGACAGTGTGTATTCCTTAGAAACACATCAGTATACTCATAGATGGGTAGAGGGCATAAGCCAAAGGTGTGCTTAATTGATGGTGGTATAAAGAAAGCATGAGTTGAAACACCTATAAGGAATATTTTCAAGGTGGCTATCCCATGTGCAAATCATTCAAAGTTTTCGTTTCATAACCATTTTTTATTTCTTGCCTGCAATTTAAAGCATAGTGACTTTTTAATCTTGAACTTAATAAAAAACACAGCCTGGGGCTGAGCCTGTGGCGCACTCGGGAGAGTGCGGCACTGGGAGCACAGCAGGGCTCCCGCCGCGGGTTCGGATCCTATATAGGGATGACCAGTGCGCTCACAGCGCTCACTGGCTGAGCGCGGTGCGGCCGGTCTCAAAAAGGACAAAAAAAAAAACAAAACCAAAACACAGCCTGGACACTCAGAATATACTCAGAACAACATCTATAAATTGAATCAGATGTTTCCTAAATCTCAGGACCAAGGGAAAAAAAAACCCCCAGAGGCTTAGAAGTGAGATCTGAAGGCAAAGGATTTGTTATAAAAATAGGGGTAGTGCTGGGTGCACTAGGCTGGTGCCAAACACATTGGTTATAGGATAATTAGATGCTGAAATTGTGGCATGAATTTAATTAATGACAAAATCTGTAATTACAACCATAAACATTATTTTTAAATATGATGTCATTTTTAGATTCTAGGCCAAACAGAAAACTATTCAGGAAATACCTTTTGTTACTTTTATTTATTATAAGATAAAACAATTTCAAGTGGAAAATGAAATGTCTTTTGGTGCTATATTCTTATTTTTCCTCCCAAAAGCAGAGGCTATAATTTCTGTGTAATTGTGTTTACAGAGATAGGATATATATATACATGGCTGGCTCAAATGACAAGATATATATATATATATATATATATATATATATATATATATCATGTATATATATATCCTATCTCTGTAAACACAATTACACAGAAATTATAGCCTCTGCTTTTGGGAGGAAAAATAAGAATATAGCACCAAAAGACATTTCATTTTCCACTTGAAATTGTTTTATCTTATAATAAATAAAAGTAACAAAAGGTATTTCCTGAATAGTTTTCTGTTTGGCCTAGAATCTAAAAATGACATCATATTTAAAAATAATGTTTATGGTTGTAATTACAGATTTTGTCATTAATTAAATTCATGCCACAATTTCAGCATCTAATTATCCTATAACCAATGTGTTTGGCACCAGCCTAGTGCACCCAGCACTACCCCTATTTTTATAACAAATCCTTTGCCTTCAGATCTCACTTCTAAGCCTCTGGGGGTTTTTTTTTCCCAGTAATAACATATTACATAATAAGTTATGTTATCTAGTAACTAAGGTAACTATGATAGGAATACTGTGAAATATGCTTTTTAAAAAAGGATAGCATATCCTTTCTTTGGAACTGAATTTGTAATAGGATATTAAAATGCAAGTTTTAGCTGAAGCACATAGATAGCAAATTCCAAGGAAAATAGAGATGTTTCTACTATACCATGACATATACATTCCTGGAAAGTCTCAGTTCTGAAAAACTGCCCACTAAAAATAACATGGTTTATGGGAAAAATAACGTTGGAGCAAACCACTCAAAACCTATGCAACAACACAATCTGAACACAAGCCAAACCAAGAATTGGTATCTCTGGAGGTAACTTGGACAGACCAGTCTGGCAGGTCTGCAGACTGCCTCTGAGGATATTAAAGATGCACAAAAACAATCGAGTGTAATGCTGGTTTGTGGGGGTCCGGAGACTAAGCAGATGGGATTGGATCACTGAGACAGTGGAGTTGCTATTAAAGTGGGCACTGAAGGAAGAACAAACTGCCAAGAGCCCAAAGCAGTCCACAGCAAGGAAGAGAGCCTTAGGTACATGTGCCCACTTTTAATATTCTTAAAATAGAATGGAAAAGGCTGTATATGCACAGAGCCAACTGGAGGGTTTTTTCCTTCCTTGATGGATGTCAACTTCAACTCCCACAATTCTAGCACCTCTTACCCCAGAGAACTTGTATATAAAATGATACAGCTTCTACAGTATATTGACATCATTCTACTTACCGATCACATATGAACTAATTCATATTGAACAATCACATGTTGTAGCAAAACAGTCTGTACCAACCATATGCATACTTTAAGGAGGTTGCTGTAACAGGTTGCATTAACCCTTCACCCACACTGAAGTGTTTAGGCAGAGGTGAGAGTGTGTTCCCCTTCATTTCAAGTAAAAGAGAGGGCTTGAGGTCCATGTAGTTCAGTAGATGGAGGTGGGGCTAGAGTGGACTTGTGTCTGACTCCTGCCTGAAAAATCTAAAAGTTAAGATTCAGGCTGGCTAGCCCCTCTATGGCTATTGTGGGATATCTCCACAGTGAGGGCACTCTGCAGGGAACATGAGATTACCTGTAAGAAGAGAACTCAATTTAAACACCTATCAGGCACAAAGAGTAAGACATTCCTAACAGTACCAGTCTGTTAAGAATGTTCTGGGCCCTCTTCTTACTTGTTCTCCCTTCCCATTCTCCAAGTCTGGAGGGATAGGAAACTACACTGAGGTTTGGGAGTAAGGAAGGAGCTAGAAGAAACACAAGGTTTTTGAGAGAAGCCAACTGGTAAGGGGAGAATGTGAAACTTTAAATCGAGTTCAAAATTTGGACTCTTACCCAGGACTGGACATTTGTTTTCTGTACTGAAAAATATATACTATATATTGGGCCTAAAGGAATGAGAAAGCTTTAACTTATTTATAAAAGAGTGACCAGAAAAGTCATGGGACTCCCTGAGTCTTCTTCCAGAGCTCAAGGAAGAACAAGCTTCACTGGGCAAACTTAGAGATATAGTGATATATTTGCTTTAAGATTATATACCATGCATTGTGCTTGTTCAATATAATAGTTACAACATTCGTTTTTTCTTGTTATAAAAGTAATACATGTATACAACAGATAACATGAATAATGAATAAACCAAAAAAAGAAAAAGTATTATTAATTTCGTTAGACAAACACAACCACTGTTAACATTCTGATGTATATTATTTTAATCTTATTTTCCTTAACATAAATATGTTTAACATAGCACTTTCTCACATTGGTAAATACTCATTTAATACAGCTGGTGAACTGCTTTATTCCTCAAGAAAATAATGTGTGATTGGAAGTTTCAATAAAAAGGAAAGGTATTTGTGAAAGCAAACCATAGAACTATATAAACCACTTAATTTGATAAAAAAAAAAGGGGGGGGGGGCAGAATTAACCAAAAGCCACAAAATATCAGTTTTGTTTGTTTCTAATTTGGGTAACTAAATTCCCTTATCAGGCAACATTTACACAGTTCTGGTTGTCTAGAGAAGTGAGGCTGTGAGGATCTCAAATGTTTTGGCTTTGCCTTCCTTACCCAAAAAGGAATAAAGTATGTTCTTGAATTTATGATGCTGGGAATAAATCCAAAACCTAAAAATAAAACTGAATTTATAAAGCTCTCTTTTAAAATTCCACAACAATAAATTAGGTACTTACTGGACTATTAAGAATCATCAGGCACTGGTCAAAATGATGGTGTTCCATGATTGAATGGCAGTAGAGCTGAGCAAGTGGGTGCTCACTTCTGAAAAATATTTTGTTGAGGGAAAAAAATGATCAATTTCCCTAGTATGTAAGTTTATCAATTCAGTATTATTCTTATTGGTTAACTAAAAAAGAGGCAACTTCACAAAATTAATCAAACTAACAATTTTCTCTCCTGCTGAGAAGAGTGACAAAATCTCTGGGAAATAAATACAAAGAGTCCAATTGTTTTCAAATACCAATGTAACTGCTGCCAGTTCTAAGTATGAACAAAATTCCATTGGTTTTTCTTTTTTTTTTCCTTTTGTCTTTTTTCGTGACCAGTAATGGGATTGCAACTCTCAGTGTCGCGCCCGCACCGCGCTCAACCAGTGAGCGGACCGGTCTCTATATGGGATCCATACCCTCAGCGGGAGCGGGAGCGCAACCACGCTCCCAAGCGCCGCACTCTACCGAGTGCGCCACTGGGCTGGCCCCCATTGGTTTTAATATTGACTGAAATAGTAGAAGAAATAAGGACAAAGGACTAATTTCTTTAAACATGAAAATAATAGTATCTCTGACATAGTTGTACCAATAATATTTTTCAATTTCAAAATTGCAATTTAAAATCTGAAACAAATTTCACATGCTAGCTTTTCCTCTAAAATAATACTCAGGCTGAAGGTCACCTTATTCAAGTGTGCCTATGCATAATGAAAGAACAGATTGAGATGGAATTAACTGAGGTGTGAATGATGAAAGGTGAGCAAAAGAGGGATAGTCAGTGCAGAAGGAAGGAATGAAGGAAGGGAGGGAGGGAGGGAGGGAGGGAGAGAGAGAGAGAGACACCTGAATCAGAAAGTTTCCCACGTGGGATCCAGGTTTTTTCAGTGCAAGATATTCTGCTAGCTCTCTAAACTGGACCTGAGGAAGCAGGAGAGACCCTTTGTCTGAGTGAAGAGAGGGTCAAGGATATTATACTCAGTTCATTATATGTATGGGGCAAGCATAGGCCTCTGCCTCATATTTCTGTGACCCCTTCACATGTGAATATCAAGCACAATTTTCACTATTTCTTCTTTAAAAGTTTCTGAACGTCTCTGTTCCTAAAACCTGTAGGAAAGGGGTTTATGAACTGTAAAGCACCATATATGTATTATATAATAGTCGATTTGTTATTTCTTCATTGCTACTATTTGAATCATTATTTTCCTTTGCATTTAATTTGTTGAGGATAGAGGAGCTACTCAAGACTGAAGAAATGTAACGTAGGAAAAAAATGGGCATTGAGAGAAGCTTGGGGGAAAACAAAAACCGTAAAGTTAAAAAAAAAAGGTAAGAATGGGAAATCTCACCTATTCCTATTGTTTAAACTGTCACCTATATTGTTGTTGTAACCTTTCCAATTAACTTTCACCTTGTCTCCTTTGCTTCTTCCATATTTAAAGAGTTGTACTGAGCTAATCAGGTACTGTGTTCATCACTGGAAAATGGGAAGACAATGAATAGGATACCATAAGCAGATTTGTGAAAAAGTATGAATTTGCTGGAAACAAGACTGGAGATGTATAGAGGGTATTTGGAGCTAGTTAGGAAACTACTGGGGAACTTCTAGTAACTTAAGTAGGAGACAGCCTGGAATAGAGTGGAAGCAGCCCAGATGAAGAGAAGCAGTTATGTGAGAGCTATTTAGGAAGTAGATTAGATAGGACTTGGCAATGAATCCTGATTGAGAGTGGGATGAGGGTGATGAGGGGATGAAAGAGATGAAGGGAAAAAGTATCAACACTATGTTTCTGCCTTGAGCAGCTACAAGGATGGTGATCTCATTTACTGACGATAGAAAACAGGGAAAAGATGATTAGAGGTGGGAAATAAAGAAGGGGAAGATGACTAATTGAATGTTGGACCTGTTGATTTTAAGGTGCCTGAGATATGCCCAAGTAGATATAAATGTCTGAACTCAGGTCTGGGCTGGAGATAAAGATTTGGAATGCCTCAACATGCAGACAGTAATCCCACCCATGGGAGTAGATGAGATGATACAGGGAGATGGCCTATAAGGAGAAGAACAGAGCCTTAGGATAAACAGAATCAAAGATCTCCTTTTGGAATCCTGCCCTGTATTTCGTATTCTCTATTTTGGCAACACTATTTTCTAATCTCTCAGACTAGATATGCTAATGTCAACTTTAACATAACAATTGCCACCTTCCTCATCCCCTTCACACAGAATAAAAGCAAAAGTTTCTAATATCTGTTATTTTCATTTATATACAAAATTCAAGGATAGATAGTATTACTTTAAATTCAACTTTATTCTGCCAGGTGTTAGCTATTTGTGTTTATCACCCCGTTAGACTGTAAACCTCTTGAATTTGGTCATACTTGTTTTCCCTAATGATAACAATTGCCATTTACTAAGAGCCTATCATTGTCAACACTGTGCTGCATAGTTTCTTTAATTTGTACAGTAACCCTGTACAGAGCACTTCCATTCATCACATGAAAATAATCATTCTCACCTCTAACGTTAGCCACTGATGAAGGTGCTTTGTTCTAGCCCACGCTGAGTACCTCTCACTTCTGCCCTGAAGCTCTCTGACACCACAGCTAGTGCCCACAGAACTCTCTCTGTACTCATACTTGTTCAACCTGGAAATATGAAATATTAAGGCCTGTGGGGCCAACTTTGACCAACGGGTAGCAGAGCTTATGAATAACTGCCCTTCATCTTGTTGGTGAACAGTTCTGGGCCTCATTTCATAAGACTCCTCAAAAGCACCTGGCAGGATTGAGAACTAGTCACCTGGATGGGTGAACATCTGGATAACTCATCCTTCTACTGGCTTTCCCTTGTTCCCTATTTCACTTCCAGTCTTGCATTCCTGCTCGCTGGGGTGAGTAAGCTATATGCACACCAACTTCTGTCTCAGGCTGTGCCTCCTGGGTAACCTAGACTGAGACCTCTCTAAAACTGGCATTTTGCATTTGATTTATTTTTTTTCTTTTTTGTCTTTTGTCGTGACCGGTAACGGGATCGCAACCCTCGGTGTCGCGCCCGCACCGCGCTCAACCAGTGAGCTGACCGGTCTCTATATGGAATCTGAACCCTCGGCGGGAGCGCCGCCACGCTCCCAAGCACCGCACTCTACCTAGTGCGCCACCGGGCCAGCCCTTGCATTTTTTTTTAGACAACCAAAGGTTCAAAGAGATTTTCTAACCTGCTCAAGGTCGATATAAGTGGTAGAGCTGGGATTCAAATATATCCTATTCACTGCATCATACTGTCTCATGAAACCACAGCACTTTGCACCCAGTATCCACTCCCTGACCTAGTTAGGAGCTGGACTAGGAAATGCAATTAGGTGGATATAACACAAACAAGTTGGAACTTCAAATACACGTTACATTTTTAGATGATGCAGAAAGGACACTAGAGAAAATTCTTGGCTTGTAAGATAGATGAATGCAAATCGTGTTCGTCTTTACGTACATTCTAAAAATACTGATTTATGAATCAATAAGCGGGTGACAAATGCCACAAGTTTCCTGTTTACAAAAATATTCATGGAAACCAATGTATTCTACATCCTGTCGCTTTTCACTCCTTCAGACATAAGGCTATGTTGCCTCTTTATTTGAGGTTGCATCCAAAGGACCCATTTAAACCACTACTGCTGCAGAATTGTATTTTCACAGTGATGTCAACAAGCATTTCTGGACTGGCATGCTTTCTCTACATTTTCCTCTGTCCTGCACAGTTGTTGGTCCATCTCTGTCAGTGGTACTAGGATGACTGCACAGAAATCAGACCAATATTCTAGAAATAGAAAGCCTTAGAAAACAATAGAAAATTAAAACCCTGTGAGAAAAACAAGACTGCCACCCCAGACTTCCTCTTTTCACCAACAGTAACAATATCCTTGATTTTGCTTCTCATCCACTTGTATTACTCTGGGCTCAAACCTCTAGTGTTTGTAAACCATGTCAACCTCATTTAGTTATTTACTTCATCATTTCTCTCCAAATCCTCACTATTGTCTTCTTCTATCAATTGGGGTTATTTTTCCTTCCCATTCTCTGTAATCATACTCAGTGACATAAATACTCAAGTTCATTCATTTGACCTTTGTCCTCATGGTTCTTTGACCTCCTTGACACTACTGATTTTCTCTTTTCACATCAATGATAGACATGGGCTTGCTTCTTTGTTCCACAGCTACCAGGTGCTAGTGGGCATAGTATCTTTGCCACTCCTTTTATTCACCATAGGACAAAGCAAGATCTTAAACTCCTGTCATTAATAGCATCACCCTGTGAAAATACCTACAACTGTAGAACATTTAAAATGTGTCAGGTACTGTTCCAAGCTTTTCATAATTAATTATTTGTATTCTTTAATCCTTATTAAAACCCTATGAGATAGGTACTGTCATTATTCCATTATACAGAGAAGGAAACGGAGAGACAGGTTAACTGACTTGCCCAAGGTCACCACATGAGAGGAGTCAGGATCTGAACCCAGGTATCTGACTCAGGTCAACCCTTAATCACCATAACCATCATAGCTACTGCATGGTGGTACAAGGACTAAATGAACTAGTATCTATAAAGTGCTAAAAAGAGTTCCAAATGCTTCATGATAAGGGCTATATGAAGTGTTAGCTTCTATTATTATTTGCTACCGACATTAGGACCAACTGAACTTGTACTTTATTCATATTCAGATCTCTAGCCTCTCAAGACCTACAAGTAGTTTGAACTTCACAAATTGTGGTTTTGTGCTATATGTAGTACCCTTTTAAGTCTCTCAGATGCTGCTGACTCTCTATTACCACCAAGCCAGTCCATGACTCCATCTCATTCCTGTTCCTCTATTACACACTAGAGAAGACATGATACAAATGAGATCTCCCAGGACAAATACTTGGTCTTCAATGTCCTCTCTTCTAGCCATTTGATGACATGCAGTAAATTACTGTGAATTATAGATGCCTAGCTCGATTGTACACCAATAGAACTTATTTTTCCTATCCAGCTGTTCTTTGTCTATTAACCAAACTCTCATAATCAGATGTCCTCATCACAAAGAAATGATTAGGTTTTGTAATGATGAATATACTAATTACACTGATTTGATCATCGCACATTGTATATATGTATCAAAATATAACTCTGTACCTTACAAATAGGTATATAATCAATATGTTTCAATAAAAAAAATGAAATCTGACATTTCTCACAAATGTCTTTTGTATACTGTAATGAATCATATTTACAATTTAAAAAAAAAACAAATATACACCATCTGAATGTGGCTACTAGGAAATTTTTTTTGATTTTTACTGCATCTCTAATCTTGAAAAAAGTTCATATATCATTTTACCTCTTCTATCTACCATCCTATTTATTATTTTCTCCTCATTGCCAAAACTTCTTTATCCTCCATCCTTCCCATCTCTACTTCCCAACAAACACACGTAACTTCCCAGCTCTTTTGTTTTCATCAGTGGCACCATCGCTGTTCCAATTTCTTGGACTACAAGTCAGGAATTTTCCTGTTCCTTCATGCATATAACTAGCTATCCAATATTAAATTTAAAAAATTTTTTTCTCCTTCAGTCTTTTCTTTTCTCTAGCCACTATGCGATTTTTGGCTTGTACCTGGTTTGTTGTAATAGCTTTCTAGTTGAACACTGTGGTTATGATTTCTACCCATTTACCTTGTAGCTTACTTTCAGATTTTCTCACTAAAGAGTATCTTTATTAGATTATGCAATGGCTCATTGTTTTTCACTAAATCAAATCTAAAATGCACTATTTAGTTTTATAGCCCTCCCTTGAAAGGGTCTTATAATTTCTACTTATTCATCCTCTTACTTTTCATTCCTAGTCAATATGAGCCTTATGACTCTAGTCAGGCTAGCCATCATCAATGCCCACCTCATGGTGCTCCTGGGATATGTTTATTCTTTCTCCTGTCCAAATCCTACTAACTTTTTAAGATCCAGTTTAAGTCTCAATTCTTTCATTAACAGTGGAGATAGACTACACCAGTCTTTACCAATCTCCTTCTCTGGTGAACACTTACAGTCCATGTTGTTAAACAATTCAGGGCTCACTAGATACTTTCTTGAATTGATCACTATTATTTCATGAGACTATGACAATTCCTTAAAGGCAGGAACCACATTTTATACCTCTGTAGCCCTCTTTTTGCCTAGCAAAGTGCCACAGCCCTAGTAGTTGCTTTGCCTAAAATGTAGGATAATTTCACTATATTATGTTATAAACACCAAACTAGAATTTAATCAAATAATGCATCTACAACAGTCTTCCTATATTGACTGCAGGCCTAAGTAAATTTCTCTATGTAGCCCAAGTGTCACAATTGTATTTTCTACAGTGAATGTCTGTACTTCAGCCATTTTGTTCCTATTACTACCTATTATAAAAATAATAATTCAGTATCTGTCTGAGATCACTCTTTCCTTTATCCACCTATGTGGGAGAAGTAAGCATGAGCAGTGAACTCTTCCCCCACCTATTTCATTGGCATGTCTGTAGTACTGCTCCATAATGGTGATCTTCCTAATCAAGGAAAGAATGAAAGAATCACATAATGAATCAATGGACAGTTTCCTATTCAAGGAATATCTTTCTTCAAAGTAATTTTCTGAAAAGATGTCCAAGAATGAATGAGGAGAATTTTGGTTCCTAATATTGCTCCCACATGAGCACTTTTTCTCTTTTTGATGTATTACTCTTATTTCTGTACCGCCTTTTATTGTTTTGATTTTCTTTACATATTAGCTTGGAATATCTGATAAAGTCTGGACACAGTATACCTTTTTAGAAGACAGGTTCCTTAGATGGAAATATTTATGGTATTCTTATTTTCCCAAGAGTTCCCTGACTAAGAAAACCCTACTTTGAATATCACTCATTTACCAGTAAGGAAAAGAAACATCCCTGGAAAATTCTTGGTTTCCTCTTCTCAAACCACAGGGATGTAGGAAGAAATAAAAATCTCTGAAACTCTTTAACTTTTTTTTAAAAGTTATTATTACTTGGTTGAAGGCTGCTTTGTGGTGTGTGTGAAAGCAAGATTCTGCAGTCTATGACTTTTTCCCAGGATGATTTTTTTTTTTTTTTTTTGAAGAGAAGATGACGTTTCTCCAGATGTTTTTCAGGGTAATTATTTTTGAATAAACAAAGGAAAAAAATAGCTGCGTATTTTTTTCACTCTAGAGCAAGGCAGTATAGCATCTTAGAGCAAGTCATACACTAATAATCCACATGCTAATAATCTTAAGTTCAGTTCTAAGTCTGGGGGGGAACGTAGCACATGCCAACTCTGATCTTTAGGTCATATTGACTATAGAAGGACATACTACATTATGTGGCTAAACTTTGCACTATAAATCTTTTCGTGTCAATGTCCCCTTTTAAAATTACTCTCCATGTCTATGTGAGGCACAGGATCATAATCACTGACAATGCACAGGGGACAAAGAACATGTCCCCCAGTCAGTTATCCAAAACATTAGATTTCAAGAGGAAACAGCCAGACTCTGACACTCAGGCAAGAGTTTGCTATCTTTTCCCATCAAAGGTCAGCAGAGGACACAGTTGCTACATCACCACAATTCTTTTTACATGAAGTTTTCCATTTATTTAGATAAAAGGGATGTGATTAGAAAGCTTTCTAAAATTCCCTCAAGATATCAGACATCTGGAATTTCCTTAATTATTTGAATAGCTTACATACTTAAAAAAAATCAGTAGTAAGAGGTTTGATCATTCAAATGTAGACTTTCCAACCAAATTGTTGCAAGAAAATAAACATATCATAATGGCTCAAAAATTTGATGAAAAGTGATGTCACCTTTATCATCTCATTTGTCATCGCAAATGCCACTTAAGTATAGCCCTTAAAGAAGCCTGAAACTTGTCCTAAGGGTTAGTATCTTACTCTCAAAATCAGCCAACAGGCAGACTTCTGATGATACAGCTAACTCTAGCATCTGCCGCTAAGATGCTAAGATTTAACACCTAAATACATACTGAGCACTCTACTTGGTCTTGATGTGTCAACTCTATGAGATGAATATGCTATTATCTCCATTTTACAGATCAGGAAATTAAGGTATAGAGAAATTAGCTCCCTTGCTCAAGGCCACATAGGGACTGTGTGGTAGAGCTAGGACTTGAATCCTAGTCTGACCACATAGCTCAAGTTCTCCAACGCTGTGCTACTGCTACTATGCTGCCTCTGCTAAGACCAAAAGCCTCTGACTGAGCACTTACTAAGTACATAGGGCTGAGCTAAGCACTTTTCAAATATTATCTTTTCTATTCCAGGGTGAAATTCTACCTTTTCTGAACTTGTCTTAATGGTTTTCCAAGGAAGCTCTTAAGCTGGGTACATAAACTAAAGCAAATCTCCTGGTAATTACCTAATAAAGTAAGATTCTCAATATAAATATTTTTTGAATTTCAGGCCTGAAATGTTACCAACACAATATTAGACTTGCATTATTTTTTCCATTTCCCTTAAATATAAACCAGAGTATGTTATGGGACCTTGACCAACTGAAATTTTGTACCATCAAATTTTGCTGTGGCTTTAACTTTAAAAAATATTGCCCTACAATTTTAAAGGGAATGTTTTCTTGTTTTCCTGAGGAAACCATCTTACCTCTGTATGTAAGAATTATTCACTCCACGGTGATCCAAATCGTGGCTTAGTGCAGCAATCAGCAGTGCAAGTATCTCCAAGTCAGTCAGCTTGTTCTGCATGGTCAAAAACATAGGGGGAAACAAAGAGAAAGATACAGTTTGATAAAGGGCATTACACTACTTATTTTGAGTAATCTTCTTTTCTCTGTGTTTTACAAATGTGCTTATTTATAGTCACAAAGGATTCACCCTAGAATCCTATTCCACAGCCAGTCAGTTGTATTTTGTTATGCAGAATAGGATTATTACAAATGTCACTTAACAGAAAAAGCTGAAATGCCTCAAAAAGTTAATAATCTGTCCACCTACAGAAAATGTCACTAATTCCTAATTATCTATACGTCTGTGGAATAATCATAATAAACTTTAAATAATTGTTTTTTCTCTTTTAGTTCCCTGCAGATTCTGTTTCAGTCTCTGCTATCAGTTGCTATATCCTTAAGGAATGGGGATAATGTGAATATTAAGAAAAACAATAGAAAAAAGACGATTAGGAATTAAAATTTGGCTTTAAAAAGTTGCATAATGCACTCCCAAGCCAAATAAAGGTTATTTTTGACTATCTGACATTTGCATTATCTATAATACTGTTCCCCTTCATTAGTAAGAAAACACAAGTTAAGTCATCATCTATTCTGGGGGAACTCTCAACACACAAAAATCCATCGTTTTGTTATTCCTCACAAAAAAACAAGGATAGTTTTCAGTGCTGATAATCCTTTTGACCTTTTCATACCCCCAAAATAAGTTTATGTATTTATTATAAATGTTTGTTGCTATGGCATGAAAATATTACTATGCCATTTCGTATGGCTTCTTGGACAATAATCACTTCTTTTAGATTCAGCCAGTTAAAATGTGTACCTTATGGAAACAGAGGCAGAGAATACCTTTTTTTTTTAAAAAAAAAAAGAGCTGGAAAGCTCTGAATTAAGAACAGTTATATGATGGATGCCTGGAATCACTTACCTAGAATATACTAGTCGATTTCCATTGAAGTTAGAATCTAAGGACAGAGATATGGATAAAATTTGGCCTGGAAAGGAATGAATTACTTGAACGTTTTCTGCATTGATCTTTCTTTTAAACAGTTTCTGGTCAATGTATATGAAACCAAAGCCCTTTCAATGAAACAGTACTTATGAAATTAACTGAGTGCTCCAGAGAAAAAGTGATAGAGAACCCTGGACTTATGTTCAGGACTTAGATGGCTTTTGAGGAATTCTACTATGGAGCAAGTTGAATGTTAACATGAGAAGTGTAATACTTTTTCATAATACTGTAGTGTTTTCTGCTAACAAAAAATAGTCTTTGGGCAAATAAAAACTAAGTGCAACATGAAGTTATTTTAAAGGTTTTTTGATATGTCATATACATGAAAGAAAATTAGCAACTAAGTATTTTCCCATACTAATCCTCTTTAACTAACAAAATATAATCTATTATGTTAGTGGCAGTAAATATTATTTTCAATCATCATTAGTGCACATTAAAAACACTTGAAAGAACATACTGTGAATTTTACTACTAAGCAACAAAATGTCTTAAATATATGAATAGCTCTAAAAAGTACCTGAAGTTTGCCTGCTTTTAGTGCAGCAAACATGCACTGAGCTGTATTAAAGGCATGTCTCCAATTATGATAGGCAACATTCTTCCGATAATTCTTCTTAACACTTAAAATCCATCTGCAAAGAACCTTTAGGAAATAACGCATAAGTGGTAACAATAATTGTTAACATTTATCACACATTTATTATGTTCCAGGCACTATTCAAAGCTTTCACATTTAATCCTCACAACTGAGGGAAGGCACCACTATTTTGATCATTTTACAGATGAGGAAACTGACACTCAGAGAGGTAACTTGCTGAAGGTCATGTTGCTAGTAAGGGGTGGGGCCAATTCAAACCTGAGCTGTGTGATTCCAAAGCCCACCATGTTACCAACCACGACACTGACTAAATTAGATGTAAAATGCAAGACATCTCTAAGAAAGGTGTTTTTGGCATGGGCAAGGCACTAACAAGCTTTTTAAAAGATACTGTGACCCTGTGTCATTAATTAGGAGAGTCTGAAGAGTCACAAATGTGTGAATTCATCTTTAGAGAGCCATAAAAGCAGCCATTCTCAAGTTTTTCCCATGCTCCCATCTTGTACATCTGCGAAGGTATTAGTGTAAGGCTCTGGGGATGGACTGGGAGCAAGGTATATAGCACATGTCCAAGGACAAATTGGAGGAGCAAGTCCTAACACCATTGTTAGATCTTTGTTCTTTTAAATTATGCTTAAATAATCAGGCAGAGCTAGCTACTGCTTGGTTACCAAGAAGTAACTAAAAAAAAAAAAAAAGTAATATATACAAAACAAAGCCATATGGTCCATATGGAAAAAAATGTACTTTAAAAGATTGGGGGGAAAGGATAAACTCTTCAGCAAGTCTCATAAGTTGGGTTTAATTCAACTTCTAAGTCAAGTATTAAATAAAATCCCCAGGGACTCATGGGCCCTAAGTATGATTATTCTGTGTTTGTGTTAGCATCAGTGTCTGCCTCTCTTCAAATCTGAATGATTTACTATGCTTTTCTGAATCTGTATAAATAAATATGTGCTTCTCCCTGCATATATCACTGGGGATGCTTCAAACACAAAAAGCATTGCCCTGGGGAATGGAAAATGTATCAGGGAAAAAAATGTTGCTTTGACAATATTCAACACAATATGACTGGCTACAGAAGTAGGCCAAAAACAAGCTTTCTCTTCATGTTGGTAGAAACTCCTTACAGAGGATTTGGTAGGAAATCAATGTTTTCATACCCTCCCTTTTCTTTTTTAAGTCTTTTTGTTTCTGTTCTATGGCTCAGTTCACAGGGATTTCTATAACAACGAATACTAATGTCTCCTAACCCTTTTACCCTCTGAGTTGCCATATTTCAAACAGAGAAGATTTCTGTGTGCCTAGGATTGTCATGAGTTCACCCCAACTACCCTGCAGCTTCTTTTATCATGATCATTTCTGAATAAAGTATGTCAGGAAAATAATGGATTAATCTTATGAGGAGCATTTTAAGTAAGTGTTATAAACTTACTTTGTTGTTTTGGAACTATACAATGACATGTTGTAGAAAAATACTTGT
The DNA here is from genome assembly GCF_000696425.1 of Galeopterus variegatus. Classification (NCBI taxonomy): domain Eukaryota; kingdom Metazoa; phylum Chordata; class Mammalia; order Dermoptera; family Cynocephalidae; genus Galeopterus; species Galeopterus variegatus. Next base: position 130,171 of record NW_007727785.1, read on the forward strand.
GATTAATTAAAGCAGCAAGGAAAACAAGCAGGACAAAACAAATTTAATCTATGGATATATCTTTTTACTTATCATAAATTTTTAAATATAAATATGCACACATATGCCATGAAATGTGAAAAAATGACTAAAATGACTCTATGAAACATACTTCTCAATGTACTACTGTATTACACTTCTAGTAATATGGACCTAATAGAATTAGATAACCCAGTAGATACAGGAGATAGTAAGTAGATTTAAGCACAGTTTTAGATTCTGTTTCCTCTCAACAGCATACAGGAAAATTATGGTCATATCTGGTAAGTTCTCAGTGGGTATACCTGGCAACATTCAAATTTTGTAATACAGTATTTTGTATAAAACTATTTAGTAGTTTTTTGCAGTTTAGATGACTCTAGACAGCATGTTCAATATACTGAATCAGTCTCCAACAATTTTAAGAAGCTTCCTAAGTCCCGAGTGGCATACTCAAGATGCCATTGGAAAAAGAGAAGGAACAGAAAACGGTTCAGCTCCTGCCTTCAAGAAACTAATGAAATAACAAAACACTAATGAAAATAACAAAAGTGCACATGGAAAGGAAATAAGTAAACATAACACCGAGAGCACAAATTTATGAACTACCAAACAGCAATCAAAGTTGCATAAGGTCGATCCTAGAGTTTTCTGATGAACAGAGATTTTTGAGTCAGGCTCTAAAGAAGAGAAAAGTATACAGACAAAATGCAGAGGAAAAATGACATATAAAAGATAGAAGGTGAAAGTAAGTGCAGCACATGCAGATGAGTAGAGTCAAGAATCTGTTTGAGATCAGCAAGAGGCACTGGTTGTGATGGTTATAGGAGAGTAACCCAAGATTTGAAAGCCAAGCAGAGACATGAAGATATATCTTTCAATAGGAAACAGCCTTTGTCAGGACAACTTCATTATGCTAACATCCTTTCTAGCAATAACATTTTAATTTTATCATCTTAAAATTGTACTAATAAAAATATCTGAAATAAAACAGAAGAGGCACTGAAGCAAGAAAGCCAACCAGAATGATTGGGATATTCAAGTTGATGTTGGCCACAATTAGAAGAATAGTTATTCAAACAGAAAAGAATGATAGATGAATCAGACATTGAGGAGAAATATTCTCCTAATGCATAGAAATCCAAATAAAGGTAAGAATAAAGATTACTAAGGAAATTTTGAGTGACTATTGTTATTAACCAACCCTCAAATGCTATCTAAAAGCCAAATAAGAAATAAACATGAAAATTTCTTAAAAGGTACAGGAATCACATTCCTCTGTTCTGGCCCAGCCCCTTCAACAGAATCATTACTAGATTCAAGTACGGGAGCTCTCAGGAATGGAAAGGGATTTGTACCACTACCTAGGTTTATGACAAAGTCTTATAACTAGCAAGAAGGAGAACTGAGATCACATTTAGAATTTCTGTCTCTAAATGAGATCTTCATTCTGTTAATAGAGAAGGCTTTTAAAAATGAACCTTATAATCTACAATAGGGAAATTTGGTGGGTGATAAAACCATAGTCAAATTTGGCATAAGAATGGTATAAGTGACATGTACTCTGTATCTCTGTAGTAAGCAGAATATTATACACAAGTACACACATATACACACATACAAATACATAAATTACACAGATGCATGTGTAATTATCACAAGACTCTGATGGGGGAAGTAGTACCATTACCTCCAATTAACAGATGAGGAAACCAAGAATGTGAGAGATTAATTGCCCAAAGGAGTAAGAGCTAATCACTAGTAGAGCTAGAACTCAAAATCCATGATCTTACTACTCTACTACGCTGTCTCAATTTCTTCATGTGTAAAGTGAGGATAATAATAACCAAAGGGCCTTTCTTGAGAGCTTGTTGAAGTAAGTAATTAAATGACATGGTATCCCTTAATCAACACATGCTAATAAGAGTAAAGTATTATTAGAAAGAGTACACAGACAGTTGTTCTTTGTTTTCACCCAAGAAAGCTTAATATAAACTTTGGTTAAATTCAAGAACTAGGTTTGGGCCTATAGTAATACCATAAATGACACTGTTGTTAACCTTAGCTACTTAACCTTAGCTATTCACCCTTAGTTTTCATTCCTGTGAGGCTTTTGAGAGCAGGGACATTTCACTGCTGAAGTGTGTACCTGGCACAGTACTAAGTACGCAGTAATATGTTAATACATTTTCATCGTATGAATTAATGGAGTACTAATTAGTGGAGGCCTTCAAGACATGTAAATTTCCAGGTAGGAAATCTGTACGGGACTAGATATTCAACTGACCAGAAAAAATAACTTTAAAGGAAAGATTACTTAATTTTTTTTTCAAACAGGCCTTTCTGTTCTCCCACATTCTTTGATGCTATATAGCCACTATGAAACAAAATAGAATTCCCTGATATCTCCAAAGTGTTATTAGAAGGCATTGATTTGTCTTGCTGTTTTCTGAGAGGCGTATAAGGTAACCAACAGGGGTTAAAATCAGTTTTCGTCTTACTATGTATGGGCGACAATGTCCCAACCAAGAGCTTGGCCTCACATCGAGCCCCTTTACTCCCTCATTGCTCAAGAAGTCCTCTCTGTTTTGGTCCTTCCCTGCACATTGTTATCATAACCTCTGCAATCAGAACATGTTACTTTCTGGCTTAAAATTCCTCGGTGACTCACCATTGTTTTCAGGATAAAGTCCCAGTTCCTCTGAATGGCTCATGAGGTTCTACATGATTTGCAACTTACCTTCCTCTCTGATTGCTGCTTTTGCCACTCATCCCTCAACCAGTGCTTCAGTCCCCACCCCCAATCTCTCCTGTCATCCTGCTCTCCCTTTGAGGAACACTCTCCCTTATTCTTCATCCTGGTGCTTGATACATTGGTAGGAGCCCAATAAGTGTTTTTTTAATGGTTAATAATTTTTCTTTAAAAATCTCAGTTATACATTACATGACAGTATATTAATCTCTGAAACTTAAAAAGCTCTTTTTCATAGCATTGAAAATGAATTATCTCTTACACACACACACACTTTTCCAAAGGACTTCACTGTGTTCCTACCTCATGTTTCATCTGGAAGTTCTGCACAAGGTTGAGGTCAGTGAACATCCGAATTGTGCACAATGCTGTGTCCAGATCAGACAGCTCAAAGTCACTGAAGCTGAAGTCAGTAATTTTAAGGGTCTGGGCAGATGGTACCACGGCAGCCTTAGGTAAAGCAGGAAGAAGAAAATAAAGCTAATTAAAGCAGTAGTGATCCACAAAGCTTTCTCGTTTTGCTATAGGGAAATAGCACATTTTCTTTTCTTTTTAATACAATACACTAGAACTCTTTTAGTACAGTAGCAACTCTTTAAAAAAAAAAAAACTGAGCCATGTAAGTTACATGTAAGTTCTTTTTTTTAAAAAAACTGAGCTATACATGGGGGTTATATGGGGAAACTTAATATGGTTCCAGGTAGGCAAGATGGAAGAGAAGAGAGATTGTACCTGGAGTGGTGAGAAGCACTAAGAACTCCAGTGATCTGGTTCCCCAGTCTTATTCACAACAGATACTCATTGAGTATTCTGGAACCATCCCGTACTATGGGCTGGGAGTCAAGTGGTGAGCAGGACAATTATAGTGTTCTAAGCATTTACATTTAATTCTCAGGACAACTTTATGAAGTGGACACTAGCTTCACTGGAACTCAAGCACAAAGAGGTTAATTTGCTTGCCCATGATGAGCCAGCTAATTAAAAAATAGAGCCAAGCCTCAGACCCAGGCAGGCTATCTTGCACTCAGATTTGACAGGATGTCTACTCTGAAGACTGGCAGAACTTGTCTTCCAGCACACTTGCTTCACCCAGGCCTGGTCACAGGAATCACCTAGGGTGCCTATTAAAACATTCTACTTGAGAATTCTGATTCAGTAGGTCTGGGATGGGCCTTGAGAAGCTGGTTTTGGAGGGGGATCTTTTTTTTAATTAATGTCCTTGGTTTTGGTTTCATAATCATTTAATTGTAGCAAATACCTGCAATTCTTCAAAACATTCTTTTTCATCAATGTTCCTCTGTATCTCCTACCTGTCCTGTAAAGTGCCCACTCTTTAGCTAATGGATTCCTTTAAGGCACAGTTCCCATCCAAAGAAGGGTTAAGTGCCTCTAGGTGCCAGCCTATCCTGGGAATACTTGCTTAATGACAGTAAGTTCACTATAACTTAATTTCCTGTTTGTCTGTCTCCTCAACTACACTGGGATCTACAGGTGAAGCTGTATCTTACACACTTTTGTACCCAGGTGACTACACTTGTACTGATGAATACAGTTTTAATATTTAATATGAATATTTATTAAATGAGTAGGAGGGAATAAAATTCCCCTCGCTTATTTTGATTCCATAAGTTCCAGTTTTAAGGTCCCTAGCCTCCTGGGAGAGTGAAGCTCATTAACCTGAGTTGGAAAACTGGCAAACTTGGTAAGTGCATTCCAATTTGTTTAGTACTGAATGTTTTAAAAAGTCATTGAATTTGTTCTACTGTTTAAAAATTGGGAGAATTTAACAACAAAAAGGATTCCCAGCTTCTCTTGAAAAGTCAGGCCATCCATACTGAGCTCCAATTACCATGAAGCAAAAACTGGCCAAAGCCAAGGAGCCCTGGCTCCCTCAGACTGAGCAGGGCCTTTAGGCTTCTCCCCTAGATGTCCTGCTGGGCCCCTGTGGGCATTAGAATTTTCAGGAACCCACACTCCTCCGCCCCTGGTCCACTTAACCTGTCAGCACTTTGATAACTGTTTTAGCCAAACTGGGCAGAGATTAACCTGTTGAAAAGAGGCTTTTACTTGGTGTGGGGCAGGGGGAAGAAAAATTAAGAAATTGGAACTGGGTTCCCAAACTCCTTAGGTTTCCTATATCTGACATGTCCCTACTCTGCTTTACCTCTATCTTTTGTGAAGTAAAAAAGTCAAAACAATAAACTCTTATGGAGCAATCTAGAGGTGTAGATTTTCCCACAAATTTGAGGGCACTTGCACATTCTCCTGCTCATCTTGGACTTCGGATTTACTTACATATACCAGGACTTGTTTAAACTTTCAAAGAATATTATATTCTTCAAACGCTAAACTAAGAAGTTTATTTTTCCCAAGACCAAAATTCACAAGAAAATATGCATTCTGTTAAGTCAGTTCCACAGGCTAATGCGTGGGCAGCAATCAGGAGGAGAGGAGGATTTAAAATGTTTAGATAAAAGCCTTAATTGTTTACGCCAACCTCCAACATCAGGGACAGGGCGGTACCTCGAGTGAGTTTGGGAAGTGCGGAGGTGGGAATGAGCCCACCTTTTAACTCAAAGCAGATAACAGCTGCTCTACTTAAGCATATTGCACTGACAAGAGAACAGATGTTTTTTCCTTAGGGCATCATTATTCTTACAGCAGGAAGTTTTCGTTCTTTCCTTCCACAAAGGATATTCTAAAAGCTACAGGATACAGACAGCTAACACTGCTTGTGCTTCCCTCCATTATACATTCTAATTCCCAACCTCTCTCTATTGGGAGAAAAGAATCTTTTCTTTTGCTTGTTCAGTCATGTCACACCATGACTCACACTTTCTGAGCTGACCCAGTGGGGATGTGCAAACATTTTCCTTGAGCACCTTGTGGTCAGTGATACAGAGGTTCAGAATTCTTTGGATCAGCTACTAACAAGTCATGAGAAAGTGAGAAATCATTTAAAGTGCTTGTAATCTGCTTCTTTGTCCATCACAAGAGCATTCAACTTTGTTTGCTTTGGAAAGGCTTGGGATAAAGGTGATTTTTAAAAAAACATATTATTACCTATAATTTTTACTTATCATTTCATAAAACAAAATACTGTATATTTTACTAATAGCAGGGAATAAAATATGTGTTATTTCTGGGATGAGACATGTATATACAATTCCAGATTTTCACAGCTTCTCCTTTTTGTGATGGTTTTGTTAGAATTTGCAAAGTGAGATTTCTGAGTTTGATTTTTTTCAGGGGATAATATGACATTGAATTATAGTTTTAAAGGCAGAAATAACATATTTTAAAGATTATATAAAACAATAAGTTACTATAAATATAAAAATGTGTATGTATTTCTATGGTTGAATAATCCAATTCAAATCCCCTGGATCTATGATACCATTTAATACCATCTAAGACTGCCTGTTTCTTTATGCGAGAGAACAATACCTGTGAATTCTCAGGCAAAAGTGTTTAGATATTTTAATGCTCAGTTTGAATATGGTTAAGCTCTTATAGAGCTATAGTTTTAATCTGTGTCAAATTAACCAAATATGGAATGAAAAAATAGACAAAGCTTATTGGTTTAAAGATTCAATCTGACAAACAGTTCAGTGGTATATATATCCTTCTGGGTTCTTTAATTGTATCTGCTACTCAAACTAATAAAGACACTAGTTTGCCTCCACTGACTCTTTAAAGGAAATCCTTTATTTAAGTCACCTTTTAATGACTCTTTTTCTAATAACTTTTCACCATTCTTGACAAAATAAACAAACAAACAAACAAACGCTGGAAGTGAAATCTCACTAAGTTAAAGGAAGCAGTAGTCAGAGTTACAAAAATATTTTAATTGCTCAGCAATCTTACATCAAAACCAATTGTTCTAAAATACCACCTGATTGAGAGGAGCTGAACAAAATCCTAGATCAGCTACCACATCTGCATTTCAGCATTAGACAATGATCATAAAAAGAGAAAGTTAAAAGCAAGGTGAAGCATATGTTAAAAAGGAATGTTTGCTATTGGAGGTTCTAGTGTCAATATTTCCACTGACTTTGTCACTCTGAACAAGATGCTCAGCACTTCTCTGCCACTTTTTCAAACCTGTAAAATGAGGAAGTTGGATTAGACAGTCTCTAAGGTTTAATATTCTTTGAGTTTATGGTCATTTATCTCCGTGTCCACAGGTTTCTAGCCCCTTTTACTGCTTTCTCACTTTGAAATCAAATGTCATACTGTGAGTGGCATTTAAATCTTGCCAGTGACCTTCCTATACAGGGTCCAAACTCTATTTCTGATTCTCTTGGTATTTAAGGTAAATGTATGGGAGCACATTGGTGGTTAGGATTATGCTGTATTTTTCAGCTTGGTTCTATACACATGTCACTTTGGTCCTACTTTCTTACAGGTGGGAGAAGGGATATTCCACAACTCCTGGCCAGAGGACCCTAGCCTCTGCATGAGTGTAGAGGAGGGTTAGGCTAGAATGTGATAGCCTATCTTCTTACTACAATAATGTTTTAAATGAAAAATGAGTTTCCTGAAATTGTCTTGTTTTTTTTTTTGGGGGGGGGGGTGTCTATATTTTTGCCCTCTGTTTTTAAGGTTAATACTCCTCTGTTACTTCCAGCCCTCTAACTGTTTCTCCTCTGCCTGGAATGTATACCCCCAAGTTTTCACATAGCTAATTCTTTCTCACTTTTTATGCCTCAGCTATTGCAGGGAAACATTCACCCGTCCCTGTGATAGATAACATAGTAAGACTCCATCAACATCAGTTTCAACCTTTTTCTAGTCAGCCTTTATTTTCCGAAGAGAGTAGAAAGCTCAAAAGTACATTTCTTTGACTCGCTTGCAACTAGAGTTCCAGATGGATTTTTACTTTTTCTGTTAAGATATACTTGAGTTGGGCCGGCCCGTGGCTCACTCGGTAGAGTGCGGTGCTAATAACACCAAGGCCACGGGTTCGGATCCCATATAGGGATGGCCGGTTAGCTCACTGGGTGAGCATGGTGCTGACAACACCAAGTCAAGGGTTAAGATCCCCTTACCGGTCATCTTTTAAAAAAAAAAAAAAAAAAAAAAAAAAGATATACTTGAGTGAGACAAAATAACATAGCGCCACATGGGAAACTCTTTTTCCTGGTGTGGTTCTAGAGGGCATAATGCAGTTCTGGAGCTTAATTTGTAGTTCTGGCACCAGTTTTTTGACTCCCAGATCATGGTAGGATGGTTGATTTTGGAGGGAGCAAATGGCCTAGCAGCTTTCTGATTCTGGCTGATATGGAAATTCCCATAGTGAGCCAGACCTACAGTTCTGTTTTGGGACCCATTCCTGGGGTCCTTCACCTACCCCTTCCAATGATTTGAAAGCACCTAATTAAATTATTTTCTGCTTAAAGCAGCTAAAATAGTTTCCATTATCTGCAGTTGAACCCTGATGATACTGTATTTGGCAACAAAAGTGTTTGCAGGCAACAGACTCTCAAGGATAGGAATGTAGGATTAGATAGTTGGCCTGGATGGATAAGAAGGCAGAAGGGGATCAAGTTTCCATCAGAGCAGTAGCTTTCAAAGTTTGGTCCCTGAGCCAGCAGCAGCAGAAGTAGCAGCATCTGGAAACTTGTAAAAATGCATATTCTTGGGCCCCAACACAGACCTACTGAATCAGAAACCCTAGAAGTGGGGCCCAGCAACCTGTGTGTTACAAGCCTTTCAGGTGATTTTGATGAATGCTGAAATTTGAGAAATACTGCATTAGGGATAGGTTATTACTAGTAGTCAATAGCACTCAATAGTCCTTTTTTTTTTTTGGCAGTGGACTGGTGCAGGGATCCAAACCCTTGACCTTGGTGTTATCAGCACCACACTCTCCAACGTGAGCTAACTGGCTAGCCCTAATAGTCACTTAAATGATCACTTGTGGCTACCTACAATAAAATGCCCTTTTGTGGACCCAGTGGTGATGGCCGTATAACAGTGTGGTGGGTAGAAACTGCAGGGTGAGTTGGCTGCTTCCTGTTGAGCTGGAAGGATTAAAGAAAGAAAATAAAGGGCCCTGGTCTTTAAAATTTTGGCTCTAATCATGGTCAGAAAACTAGAGAGTTTTTATGACTTTCCTAAAATAGTCTATTTCTTGTAGCACTGATGTAGCCAAAACCCAGACACAATCTTGTCTTGCAGGTTGCTGAATTATAATGCAGGTTGAAATCACAGGCTTGCCACATCTCTTATGTGAAGGTTAGATCATTGGTTAGGAAGGAGTGGAACACCAAGAAATGGAATTGAGACATTTGAGAAGATTTGCTTAACTACATGTATCCCTGACCATTCGCTATAGAATACGTTTCTATTTAATTTCACAATGCCCTATACTTCCTATAGTTGTTTTTTCTGATTGTGATTATATACTATTATATAATTATATTTATGAGACTGTTTATTCATTGTTATATTTGGAGCACCTAATATAATGCATGCATAGAGTAAGAAGTAAATATTGAATGAATAAATGAAGTTTTTTTAATCAAGCACCTAACCAGTTCTCCATATTATGTGAAAATGTTTCATATAAATTTAGTTTGGCAAAGAGCTATAACATAAATGTTAATATTAGTGATGAACCATACTGTAGCAAAAACAACAAATATTTTGTAGTATATGCTGCCTTCTCTTATAGTTCAATTCATTTTACTTAGTTTTTTTTTTTTTTTGTCTTTTTCCATGTCCGGCAACGGATCGCAACCCTCAGTGTTGCCCCTGTACCGGACCGGGGACCGGCAACGGGATTGCAACCCTCGGCGTTGCTCCTGCGCCTCGCTCAGCCAGTGAGCGGGAACCAGTCTGTATGTGGGATCCGAACCCTCGGGCGGGAGCACCGCCGCGCATCCCAAGCGGCGCACTTATCCAGTGTGCCACCGGGCCGGCCCTTTACTTAGTTTTGAACATTTTTAATTATAGCTGAATTTCTTCTTTTATCTGCACAATACATATCTCATTACTGTAATTTTAAAAAATCAATTTCAGCTTGTCTCTTAAGTGTCATTTAAGTTTGATTCTCTTACTTCCAGGAACAGTGGAGACCCACAATGAAAAAGGAGCGACCAAAAAGTTTTCTGCTTCAGCAGCTCTGATAGGAAGTTACTTAAAATGGTCAATTCTAGATTACTCCCTGTAAATGGAGAATTGGTTTATGCTTTATAAACAAAACGTTTCTATTTATTTGTTCTTACAACACATGATGCTTTATCCTCCGATAAGTTTTCCACGTACCTATTCTACCTAGGCTAAATTAAAAATGAGTACATAATTTCTTGAGGGCTCATTATCAGAATGGCTTGTGTAAAAAGGCTTGAAATATGACAGACATAAAGATCTCGATGCTGTTACCACTAGATATTGAGAATTGATCCCCCCCCCCAACTGTTACCACTACTAACAATAACTAATACTTAATGGGAGTGTACATACCAGGAACTCTGGTTACAATGACTCTAGTGAGGTAAATCTTTTATTGTCCCCTTTTTACAGAGGAAGAAACTGAGACACAGAGAAGTCACATATTTGCCTGAGATCACTGACCTGGAATTTGAACCTAGGTGTCTCTCTGTAGAGCCTATCCTCTTAACCATCATGCTATATTCATGAAAACGAAAGCTGACAATGAAAACATTAGGTCAGTGCCCCTCAACATGTCTGGCTCTATCACCAATTAGCAGACTGTTTTATATAATTAAGCAACTATTAAATAATTTTAAGGAAAAAGAAAGCAAAATCTTATTTAATGGACTGAAGGAACTTGATTTGTGTGTGTGTGTGTGTGTGTGTTTTCTACGCTAGATTACAGGCTTTACAAATGTCTGGGTTTTCCAGAATCTACTGATCGATTCTTTCATTCAATCATTCTAGAAAACACATAAACCAGATTCTCGTTAAGCAGTCACTAAATGGTAGCTATTGTTATTAAGACTTGAGAATTAATAGACTGATGGAGAAGACAGACACATAAATAATGGAAATAGTTTTTCAAGTGCAATGACAGAAGTACGTTGATAGTTTGAAAAAGTGATCCACACAATGATAGAGAATATAGGTTCACACTTAACTACAATTTTTTTAGTCAAAGAGAATCTTTTCTGAGCTCTATCAACACCTTACTTAAGACAAATGATAGTGCTTCTTTTGCTCAACTAATTCTCATTATGAAGGCCATTCACACAACAAAAGGGACACACTAGTGTCCCTTTTACACAAATATGGAGGGTGCCTTTTCATTTACTCAATAGTGAAATGAACCTTTTTAGGAAATAATACATTTATAAAGTGTATGGTCTCCTTGAAGCTCACAAAGCATGTGTTCATGGAAAATAATAAACTTGGATAAAGTAAATATAATGATCATTTAAAAATTATTGAGTTTCTTATTTTGGGTGGATGCTTCATGAAAAAGGTTTATATTTAGCCTGTGGCAGTCTCTGGTAACCTCAGCAGAAAATAAAGACATGTGGCTACATGGCCATACAATTTGCTCAATTGTCTACTCTTATACAAAAAAGGTCACACTGCTATCAAAGGCATTCTGCCTGGCTCAGGTCTAAAGTGTCAAATCTTAAGAACTAAAATAAAAACTACGGAAACTGGACGCAACTCCTAATAGCCACTGTTAGGAAAAGGTTCCTTATTCACAAAATTATTTATTAAAATAAATCTGAAAAAAAGGGCAGTGGCTGAACCTGGTCTTCCATAAAATGTCAAATTATACCAATTAGCTTCAGCGGTTTATAAAGTCATTTTGTTACATTACTCCTTGATTCTTATTCAATATAAATGTTGAGAGGAAAAGAGGTTTTGATCTCAAATATCCATTTTTTAAGGAAATTATTTTTAGGGATATATTTAATATAAGATATTTGACGGGTTATATTGGTGGCTGCAAGGAGAGATCTTCTGCCAGGTATTTTATGCTCTCCTTATCAGCCCTGACCACTAGCCCACCTCACGGGGCACTCTTATAAACAGCAGTTTAGTTCTTTGAATAAAGCCACTTAGACAGCCATCACATTACACTTTACAGAAAGCTACTGTTACTCTTTCCCATTTTTTCTTTTTCTTTTTCCTGGCTTTTTTTTTTCCTGCTTATTTCATTTTTTTTCTTCCCCACTTTTTTTTTTTTCCTTTTTGTCTTTTTTCGTGTCCGGCAACGGATCGCAACCCTCAGTGTCGCGCCCGTACCGGACTGGGACCGGCAACGGGATCGCAACCCTCGGTGTCACGCCCACACCTCGCCCAGCCAGTGAGCGGGAACCGGTCTGTATGTGGGATCCGAACCCTCGGTGGGAGTGCCACCGTGCTCCCAAGCGGTGCACTGTAGCAGTGCGCCACCGGGCCGGCCCCAAATGTGACCTTATTTTGAAAATAAGCTTATTTCAGATGTAATTAGTAAAGTTAAAATGACTGGAGTAGGGTGGGCTCCTAAGCCAATGTGACTAGTATCCTCATAAGTGATGATGTGAAGAGACACAGTGAAAACGCCACATGAATGGAAGCAGAAATTGGAGTGTTGCATCTGCAGGCCAAGGAATGCCATGGTTTGTCAGCCATCACCAGAGTCTAGGAGAGAGGCATGGAACAGATTCTGCCTCAGAATCCTAAGAAGGAACCACCCTTGCTGACACCTTGATTTCTCACTTCTAGCCTTCAGAACAGAATAAATTTCTGTTGCTTTAAGCCACCCAGTTTGTGGTTCTTTGTGATGGTAGCCCTAGGATCTTCCCCACTTTTAACATGTACAGAAAGTGTGTTTTAAAGAAGAAGCTACACAATTAGTTTGCAAGGCTGTTAGAATTTACCTTTCTCTAAGAGGAATGTGAATCCAAATATAGATGAAAAATAAGTCTATCCATATAAAGGGAAGTGAATGTGAAACTTAGTATATGGAACCAAATCTTAAAGACAGTAAAGAAGTGAATAAGGACTAGTTTATTTTCTTTAATAACAATAAAATTTTTCCTTCTAACATTTTATCAGTGGATCCCTTTAAATTTCTATGGGAAGAGACACAAACTATAAAAAACTTGGATAATGAGCTTAAAATTTTCCAAAATCATATAAAGAAGGCATTTAATAATGTCAAGATTCTGATCAAATACACATTTTTGCTTTGTTTTGTTTTTGGCAGCTGGCCAATAAGAGAATCTGAACTCTTGATCTTGGTGTTATAACACAGCACTCCAACCAACTGAACTAACCAGCCAGCCCAAAATATGCATAGGTGTATATGTAAAACTTTAGAGTAAATTTATGACTACAATTGGGACCAACAGACACAGATCTGGTTAACACCTTAACATCATTACCTAGTTCTATATATAACAATTATACTAAAACTATAGTGTTTAGAACTATACGCACTAATTAGTATACAAGCTCAAGAACAATGCCCCCATACCTTGGAGCTAAGATTACCATTGGAAGTAATCCACTAGTAAAATCAAAGCAAAACAGATAGGATTAGCTTGTCAAATGGAAACAGGAAGAATAAAACAGAGAATATGTCTTGCAGATGTGAAAAACATGTAGCCCAGTTAATGTTATAGATTTCTATAAAAATGAATCTATCATTTGAAGGCATACAGTAAGTCCAAAGGATTGTTTCAGAGAATTTCTAGCACTGCTTGAGGAAGAGGGTGCCTTACTGGATGGCATGGTAACTACAGTTCAGTGTTACTGGGATCACAAGGCCAATTCTTCTTTGTTAAATTTTCTGCTCAAAATTTTTCCATTTATAATTTGGCTATCAATATAGTTTCCAAAAAAGTAAGGAGATGTGATGATCATCTTGATACAAAGAACTTGATAAGTACTCTAACAAAGACTTAGGCATCAGAGTTTTGGGTCAGGTATTTGGCTCTGCCCCTTGTTACTGTCACCCACAGCAGTCACAGTACACGCCTGATCAAGACTGGGTCCATGAGAAGTTTTTGGCTCTGAAAGGTTAAAGTCAACAAGAGGTGAATTCCATCCTAAGAAATCCTGACAAAGTGCTCAGCTTCTCCCTTCTCACCATTTTTATACAGAAAAGGGTCTCAGTTTACTTCTAGATATATAACCTGTGATTAAAGAAATTGCTATAAAGTAGAAGCTGTAAGGACTGAAGTGAATCAGCACTGATTCCATGACACAATTGAGAAGCTTATTTTAAAAAACTGAACTATAATCTATAGTCATTTACTGCTCTTCTAACAAGAGAGAAAGGCAGAAAGGGCTATTGGTCAATCAATTAATCAAATATATTCAGCTTCTGGTTGTTTAGATAGTAAATAAGCATTTCTTACATTCTGATATCTTAACTAATTAACTTTCTAATAACCATAACTAGGTCGGCTGGGGTCCTTTTAATGTTATCTCAACAACTTGTGACTAAGGATCATTAATAGGTATATGGCAAAATGCTTAGGTTAAGGCCCAATTTCTGCTACACCTACTTTTAAGCCAGGAGAAGGTTAGATTAAAAAATGGGACAAAATAAGGGTTCCAGTCAAGATGGCAGAACACATGGTCCCCAGCATCACTTTCTCCCACAAACCAATCAATTTACAACTATTAAAAACCAATGACAGCCAATCTGGGGCCACTAGAGCTCAGGGGAAGAGGAGAAGAGACCTACAGAATTCAGGAAGGCAGGAAGAAGCCACAGTGAGAGACAGAAAGAATTGCTCCCACCATTTCAAGTCCTGGCTGCTTTAAGGCTGGAGCTGGTGAGCGCACAGAGCAAGAGCTGGCAAAAGCTGCAGCTGTACCTTTCGTATGAAGTTACTTGGAGGTGGCAGGAAGATGGTCTTGCTGGCCCGCAGGCCAGTAAGACCACTAACAAGGTTCCTGTGGACCCACACAGGAGCAAGGAGTCACAACAACTGAAAAAAGGAACCACTCAGAGGCTGGTGAGAAATAGCAAGGAACCAGTGCACGGCCCATCCCCGGGAAGTGTTTGGAGTGCAGGTGGTGGGGGAGCTGGGCCCACCAGGGGAACATTGGGGCATAGCAAGGACAGCTGATCTGCCCTCCAGTCAGCACAGGACCACTCAGTGGAGACTGGTCAGGAATACAGAACTGCAGGGAGTACATTTTGCTGAAAAGACTCAGGCCCAGACCAGAGTTTCCACATAGCCCAGGTGTACCAGACCTCACAAGATCCAGAAGTACATACAAAGTCAACCATTAAAACCTGAGCTGCACAAAAAACCTTTCCCAGGGAATCAGCAACAATGAAGCAATTTAGCTTAGCTCAACCACAGGACTCTAGTGCTGGTCCCCACAAGAAGTTCCCGTATTTTAGAAGTAAGCAAAGGACAACAAATTAGTTCCACTGCAGAGTTTAAGTGGTGGGAACAGTGAATAATCCAACATGGAACTGAAAGAAAAAACAAAATACCCACAGATTAGAGACAAAATTTGATATTAACTAGTAAAGGTCTAACACCAACAAAGAACCCCTATAAAACCTAGAAGGACCAGAAGCCCCCTGGGCTCCCAAGCCAGGAAGCAGGGAGGGATGAGGCCTCAGCCATGCCCCCTCAACACACACAACCAGCCCAGCAACAACCACCAAGCTGCTGCAGGAAGTGCCCTGGGCTCCTGAGCCAGGGTGATGGGGAGCCAAGGACCTCAGCCATGCTCCCCAACATCCACAACCAGCCCAGGGATGACCACCAAGCCACAACAGGAAGTTCCCTTGGCCCCCCAAGTTGGGCGGGCCGAGGACCTCAGCCATATACCCCTGACATCCGCAATGAGCCCAGCAAAGACCACCTAGCTGCTGCACGAAGCACCCATCCCTCCTAAGGGGGGCTAAGGGCTTCAGCCACATCTCCTTGACATCTGCATCTATAGCAATGATCCAGCCACTGCTGGAAGTCCCCCAGTCTCCCCTCCCAGAATAAGTGGGGGGCCACAGGCCTTGATCACCTCCCCCTATATCCCCCTCTTTCCATCTTACTTCACCTCCCCCTTCCCTTCTCCTTTTCCTTCTTCCCCCTCAGCTGCTCCACAACATCTTAGAATGATGCATGGAGGGCCGGCCTGGTGGCGCACTGGATAAGTGCGCTGCTTGGGAAGCGTGGCGGCGCTCCCGCCTGAGGGTTCGGATCCCACATACAGACCGGTTCCCGCTCACTGGCTGAGCGAGGCGCGGGGGCAACACTGAGGGTTGCAATCCCGTTGCCGGTCCCCGGTCCGGTACGGGGGCAACACTGAGGGTTGCGATCTGTTGCCGGACATGGAAAAAGACAAAAGACAAAAAAAAAAAAAAGAATGATGCATGGAGCCAGGGGAAGCCGAACCCAGCTGCAACCAGGTAAAGAGCACACCAAAAACACCATTTCCACACAGGTAGCCCACCATAACCACTGCAACTGCCAAGGCTGCCATAAAAGCGGCCAGTCTCTATAGCAGCAGTCATAGTCACTGTGCAGATAGCACGCCAGACTCTCAACTTCATTAACATAAGGAGAGGCACCAGTGGAGACCGAAAAAAAAAAAGAAGAGGTCCTTTTTCTTCACAAAGCACACTCCAGAGTAACAGAAGCAGCATCTGATTTACAATAATAGGGGAGGACCTGACCACACCTGTCTCAATACTGGACAGATCATCTAGGCAACAAACCAACAGAGGAACAGTTAAGTTATCAGATGGAGAGAACAAATGTATGGTTATTAGACGGGGAAGGGGGAAAGGGGAAAGATTGGATAAGGGGCATAAAGAATAAATATGATTTGTAATAATGAATAAGCTAATAAAAAAATTCATTAGAAAAACCCAAAACAAAACAAAAAAGTGGGACAAAAATTCAGGTAAAGCAAAAGGGAAAAAATAAAAATTCTGAATTTCCTATCAACTAATTATTATTACTAGAAAACTTTTCTGGACACAGACATAAATATTTAATATATTTAAGTACATTAATTCTCTTAAGAGCAAATTTTCAAAAATAAAAGTTAAGGAAATCTTTGACAGCTCTTTATTTTAGGTTTTAAATTGAGATAAACAATCAGACACGACAAAGACATCCATTTTGGTAATTGCTAGATGATGCAGACACCTGTGCAGCTGGGGCTGTGCAGGAATTTTTATTCAGTTGATAGAAAACTAGAATTGAAATTGCTGAATTTCAACCAATTTAAATGAATTACTTGACCAATGAGATATGTAACCCTAAATTTCTCAGTGCAGCTGACAGGAATCTATTTTCCAAATGGAAAAGCAGATGGTTTTGAACAATACTGCAATATAGCAATTTTCAGTCATTCCAAAGTGTTTTTCTCTTGCTAAAATTATAAACATAATTGAGAAGATAATTTTCAGATTTTTCTGAAAGACTATACTATTTTCGAAATGAAAAACAAAGTTTAATATCTTAGTGATTTTTTTTAGCATTATCTTTAGAAATTACTCTATTTGCTAGTTTTTATTTATCTAAAACAACACATGCAGAGTGTAGCCTTGCCTTCATTTTAGAACTAAATCAATAACCACACAGTGCCTGCAAGCACTTCAACATGTATCTTTTCATGTGATAATTTCCAGCTTTCAGATGAAAATATCTAAAGTTCCTTGAACAGTTCTTGGCAAAGGACTTAATTTTCTATGCACTGATTGAACTGAAAATGTCTACAATTCTTCATTTTACTGCCTTCCTTTCTAACTCACTATCTCTCCAGTGCTAGGCTGGAGTGTGGACTCTGGCTCTGACTGCCTGGATTTAGTGCTGGCACTATCCCTTGCAACCTGTGAGATCTAAGGACAATCTAAGTTCTCTAAATTGCAATTCCCTTCTACAAAATACTAATAATACTGATGATATAGGTTGTTGTGAATTCAATACACTTTGCTCCCATACACGAAGAACTTAAAACAAGCCAGGTATATGCTAAGGGCTCAATAAATGTAGCTATTATTATTATTATCTCTAGCCTTTTGTTTTGGCAAAAGCCATGATCCTCTCATGCCTAGAACATTACAAGGTCCATTATCCCTTCACCGTCTGCATTGTTAGTCTCACACTCACCCCTGTACCTTCTGCCTTTGTCCAAGAAAATTCTAGCTCTCTTGCTTGTGAGCAACCCCTGCTCACAAACTCAAAACCAAACCGAACAAACAAAAAACTTCATGATTCAGCCAACATACTTCATAGTTACTTTTCCACTCTCTTTCTCTTTTACACAAAACTAATTTAAAAAAAAGTCTATATTCATTTCCTCCATTTTCTCACCACTTATTTTTACCTTTAGCAGTTTCACTCCTGTTTACCACTTCTCTTCCTTCTTAGCTGGTTTCTTTTCCTGCTCCTTCCATCTAAACCAATATCCACTAGAGTTTTGTTTTCAATCTTTCACATACCTGTCAGCACTCTCTCCCATTTGATCCATTCGCATGATTTCACTCCCATGGGATGTTAACGCCAAGTCTCCACCTCTAGTTCTGACCACCACCTCCTTATCAATCTAGTCCTGCCTTTTTTGATTGTTGAAGATATCCACTTGGTTGCTCCACCAGAACTTCAAACTTATCTTGTCCTAAATCAAATCTACCTTCTTAATATTTCCTCTTTTACTAATTAATGTCACCATCATTCTTTGAATTACCAAGGTCAAAACATGAGTCATCTTTGATCTTCTCTCTCCATATCTGCTCGTAACAGATAGCACAGTGTTATGTACATAGGATCTGGAAGTAGGCTGTGAACTCGTACCGTGACTCCCACATCATGGCAGTGTGACCTCGAGCATGCCACTTGGCTTCTCTTGGCTATAGTGTTGCCTTCATAACATAGTTGTACAGTGTATATAAGAAAATGTACGAAAGGGCATAAAGGGTAAATTTAGCATATGGCAAGCTAGATGATGCTGACAATAAAAAAGAATCTCAATGATCTGTTCACACTTTCCATTCCTTAACTATTGTCACATCACACGCAGACCTTTGCTATGTTATGTTATCTCAAATAAATTTAAATTCAGAAGGCCAGCCTTGGTTGCAAATGTATAAGTGCTTCAAATTTTCATTAATCTCAATCAAGGCAATCCCAACCAAGACCTAGAACATATGACATATCTACTTACACATCAATGGGTTTTATCTTAAACCCATTAATCTCAATCAAGGCAATCCCAACCAAGACCTAGAACATATGACATATCTACTTACACATCAATGGGTTTTATCTTAAACCCATTAATCTCAATCAAGGCAATCCCAACCAAGACCTAGAACATATGACATATCTACTTACACATCAATGGGTTTTATCTCTCATTGTATCTTAAATAACAATGTAATGAGAATTCAGGAACTGACCTTATTTGAACACAATTTCAAACACCACTCCATAAACCATACGGTCAGAAAGTAAGATCACTCTCAATTCTTGATAATGCAGAGTAGGTTATCAGAAACAAACTATAAGTTCTTTTTTGTCATTATTTAGCCAAATAACCACCTTGTAAGTCACCTGCCTCCATTTGTCTAGGAACTGAAAACTAAATTTAAGAAAGAGGTAAAGATTATAACAATTACTAGAAGAAAAAATCATAATTACCTATTACGAAGTCAATGTAGGTTATTATCTTTTGCGCTGTATTATCAGTGACTGTGTACCAATGCAAGAAGGTAGAGGTGATTAAATATTTTTATGATTGTCCATCTAAATATTTACCAAATTTGATTAAGTGTCTAGGGAACCAATACTAGTAGATGCAGATAGCCCAAGAAAAGCATATTTATATATTAATTAAATGTCTGTAGTTAGTAATTTTTAAAAAGAAAGAGGATGAGAATTACCGCTAAAGACTGGAGCTCTCTTGTTTCTTCCTCTGCCGCTGAAGCATGATATGACAAAACCTACAGGGTAAGAGAAGAAGGGGTCCAGGTTACACAGGAGAGGACTACTGAATGTAAATAAATTAGGATTTCAAACTTGGAATTCTGCTAAAACTATTTGGAGAGATAACTAGACTCCTCAGAATGTCAAATCCTGTTTGCTGCTTTCTTCAACAGATTTATATTCCATTGTTTGTTTCAGAAAATAAAAAGTTATACTCCCTTTGTTCAAAAAAAACTCTTGCAACTTCCATTCTTACATTATTGCTCTAACAGCCACCCTAGAAATAACTGTTGGCTCAAACTTGGCAGAAAATTTGCATTGTGTTTTAATAAAATACTAACTTTATTTTTGTACAGAATTAGGAAAAAAAAAAAAACTTTGTATAAACTGACATGTTAATGTTGATATTTGGAAAGAAAGTAGTGGCTCTCAGATTAGGCCTATAACCACTGTAGAATTCATACAGGAAAATTGCATGGCTGGTATATAATGCCATACAGATTTGGAAATCCCTTTACACTCATACAATTCAAGAGCTGCGAAGAGTAGTGCTGGCCTACAAAGCCACGCATTTACAGTTGAGGACATAGAGGCTCAGAGATTCTTATGACTTGGCTGCAAGCTCACGCCTAGTGAGAGGACGAGGGGGCCTAGGACCCAGCTTTCCACTCCTAACATAGTATACTTTCTGTTACCTAGTAGAGTTAAAATGTCAGGCTTACTATCTTCTTACCAACTTAACATGAGCATCAATTTTCAAAAGTAGTAACTTCTATGTAATGGGACAGTATTTTAGATACTCCTTTTAACCAAGTTAATGGTTGTATTTGAAATGCCTATCATGTCTTAAAAATATATTTTATAAAATTCATTTTTGATGGAGACAACACAGATTTACAAAAACCCCCCAAAATTTAAAAAGTCACTGATAAAAAGGTAACCCATTTTCAGACTTTAAAGGGTGAGCCAACTAATCCAATAGTCCGAACTAGTTTTCCTTGAGCCAGTCTTTAAAATTTTAAGCAATTAAAAATCTAAAGCCAAATGGTATATATGTCTACTATCTAGTGATTCAGAATATTTATAATATTGTGCTACACTGGATCTATCTTAGCATTCGAACCACTGATTACTGGTTAACCTCAGGAAACCTCAGGAAACTCAGAGCTGCTATCTCCTGCTCTTGTGAAAATGATAGGTCATGGCTGCTAATCTGTTGCTACTGATATCGTAGAGGTAGTTTGTTGAGAAAGGCTAAGACTGTGACCATGGATTAGTCTTATATTAATTAGCAACCAGGATAAGTGAATAAAGGAATGACATAACACTAAGTTCAAAAAATTAATTTTTTCACATACTGAAGATAAAAATAGCACTTTACTCATAGGGCATAAGGATTGATTTTGTTAATACACATAAGCATTAGATTATAGAGGAAGCATTTGATAAAGTTTAGCTATTTTCACTGTTATTGTTGTTTTATTGTTACTATAATGATCATGAATTCCAGTTCGAAATAATTCATTGTCTTAAGAAGACCTGAGGGGTTTGCATCCTTGGCTTTTCTCCAATGGCCTCATAAAGAAAGGAACGTTTTTTTCAAGGTTGAACCTGTGATCACAGAAATGACTTCACATAATGACCTGAAACTGAAAATTTTTTATACTAGGTGAAAGCACAGCTACCCATATATTTAGCTGAAAGAGAGTGATAATGTAAAAAATAGAAATAAATCTCAATCAGGAAAATATTCAGAGATTTTGAACAAAATGATATCGATGCCTGGGATTTGCTTCAAAATAATCCAGTGGGAGGAGAACAAGAATGTGGGAATGGATGGAGTGATACTGGCCATGGATAGATAATTATTGAAGATGGTTAATTAGTACATAAGGGTTCCTTAAGCTATTTTCCCTACTTTTGTATATGTTTGAAACTTTCCATAATAAAAAAATTTAAAAAATTAAACAAATGCTTTCTAAGTGATAACTGGATTAGATTCAATTTTTTAATGAAAAGCCATGGAACTGGAAAAAAATTAGGTTAAAAATTATATATATATATATATAGCTTTGAAACTATATGTACATATATACATATGTAACTATATGTACATATATTTGAAACAGATTTCCACTGGTTTATAATCCAAGATCTTTTATGTAATACTTTAGCAAACCTATTAGTGTTATATATTCAGCTTAGAAAGTAAAGTGTTCCATCTTGGTTACTAAGTAAATGTTGACATATAATGTATATCTTTCTAGCTCTTTAGGTTAGGTATTTACTTATTTATGAGGGAACAGAGTAAATGTTACTATATCCCAAACTCTGATTTCCACTGATCTCAACTAGGTATGAGGTAGACAAATATTCAAATATATTTACAGCAGCGTATGAATGACTAAGTAGATATTTGCACTTTCTGATGTATATTTCCCTAAATTGGTCTATGACGTAAGAAATTTCCATGTTATATGAAGTGAACATTTTCAAGGCAGTTAGTGAAATTTATGTGGAAAGGTCTGCCCCACTTGGGTAGGCTAGTCCTGTCTGGGAAGGAGCCTGCCTAAGTTCCTCCAAGTCAATGGTTCACGTGTTGCCTACACATTTGAAATCGCTTAGGGAGCTCTATGGTAATACAGATTCCCAGCCTCTACCCGAGACTTCCTGAATCAGAATTTTCAGAAGTGGAGTCCTTAAATTTGTAGCTTGAAAGAGTTTCCGAGATAACTCTGAAGTAGCTACTACAGGAGTTTATTCCTGATTTTAATCAATTTTCTTTTCCTTACTTCTAATTCTCTTAAGAGGGCCTAGTATTTCTGGTTTTTTGATTTTTGGTATTTTTTCCATTTTTTTTTTTTTCACAACTGTTCTCATGGGGAGATGGGGAGGAGGCTCAGGCAATGAGGAAGGGACAGATGGGCTACAGAGGCAGTAGACATCTGTGAGAATGGATCATTAAAGTCAAGGACTGCTTTCTGTAGAAAAGCAGAGGACTGAAGAGACAGACAGCCTGAGTTTTGGTTTGGTCATATGACCTTTAAGTTCCTAAAATATTCTGGGTCTTAATTTCCTTTGCTGTTTAAATGTGATAACGATCTCATCATCAAAGTCAGAAGATACAGTGATATAATAAACCCACACCATGAATTGTTATGAGAGAAAGGTAAAAGCTGAGTGTCTGGCTGTAGAGAAGTCCTGTAAACTTCAGCCCACCTCTAACGTGACCATCTGCTTGGCCATGGCTCTCTCCACTGCTTCATACATCTGTGTGTTCTGGATCCCCAAGCCACAAAAGATGACAAAAGCTTCCAGAAACTGTTCATCATTTCGGTTGAAAGGCTTAACCTTGCCAGTATTCTCCTCCATCTTATTAACAAGTTGGCAAACCCCTATAATGATCCAAGAAATTGAGCATATATTATTTTAACTGTCATAGCTTTTATTGATTTGAACATACATACCCAAATTATCTTACCCTTTTCTCTTAGGAATGCTTGGCATCTCCAAATAAGCAGACAAACCCCCACAAATATAAGCTAAAGAAGTACACGGAATTAATTTATATGAGAACTAGTTTCACATAGTCCTAAATGTACATTGCCTATGTTCAGAAAATCCTAGAGTACTAATTTTCTTCAAGACTTGGTCGGTTGAGTCCCCAAAGACAATTTGTCCTTTGGTAACTAATTGGATTTTTGTATACTTGCCAATGGAACAATTTTGAAGCACATCAGAATTTTGGGTCACACAGACTGCCTTTCCTCACTGAGAAGCCAGAAGTTAAAAAACACAATTAGGATGCAAAAATATGCCTATTCACATAGTCTCATATTTCAAATATGCACCTCTGCATCCAGGAGAATCATATTTGCAGACAACTTATGATACTACAAATAATTATGCAAATAAAAATGACTATTTACTTAGAAATAAAGGCAGATCTAATCTTCGAAGAAAATCATAACCCCTTAAGACCTATCCTAACTTAGAAAGTCAAACATATAGTCAACAAGAATGGAAGATTACACCAACATTATGATAAATCTTTATCAAACTGGTTGTTTATGGAAATCTGAGCCTAATAGTTTCTCTGTGAGGAGTTTGGTGATCCAGCCCACTTTTTGGGTAAAACAAAGTATTGTTAAAGTCCTTATCACTTCCGTCTTCAAATATATCATAACAGACTTCCACCATGTGCCCACTACAAGATAAGGATTATGCTAAATACTTTAGTAGACACATGACCTCTAATCCTCACAATTTATACTGAGGTAGGTGTGACCATCCCATTTTATGGATGAGGAAAACTGAGTCATAGAAAGTTTACATCATTTGCTCAAAGCCACTTAGCTGGCACGCATGGGTCTAAAATTCAACCCTCAGCTCAGCCAAGCCCCAAAGGCCACTCTCTTTTCAACACACTATGCTGCCCTTTCCCCTGCCAGATCATTGCTAGCAGTGCCCTGATTGCATCTTGGTTTCCCACACTTTTTTCTCTGCTTTTCCACAGGCTTGTACTGCTCCCCACTGCTCTCCTTCCTGTCTTCCCAGTTGGTCCTTACACCTCCTTCACAGTGTGCTCCTGGAGGCCTCCCACTTCCCAGGTGAGGCAGGCACTTCTCCTTTCTACGCCCTCAACATGATCACTTGGTGTAACATGGTGGATTTTGTTTCTGTTTCTCTTTCTAGGCTGCAGACATCTTGGGCTTAGAGATTTCATTTTATTTTTTCAGTTCCACTTCTTCAGCTGGCAAAATGCCTGACATATAGTAGGAACTCAAGAAAATGTTTTCTGAGTTAATGAAAGAGTGTAGGATTGAAGCTCTGACCCAAACTACTTTCCCATGAAGACTAGTCTGTTAACCCTTATTTTTCCTGGAGCACCAAAGAATTTCAGAGTCTGTGATGATACATGGTTGCACACTAAGTCCCTTTATCACCATTGGTGTTTACTCTACTTTTAACACTATTAATGATCTGTACTCTCCTTTTTGCTCTTTTTTTCATTTGTCTCCTTTAGACAGTAAAGGTATCTAACTGTCATATCTATCTATCTGCAGGAATTACTTCTCTAGCACTTCCATTATCAAGGAAAACTTTAAATGAGATATAATGAATTTGGACACTAAGTAAAAGTCCCATCCTAAATGACAATCAGCATTCATTATCTTAAAAGCCCCTATCCCATGTATGGTAAAAACACAAGGATTATGAACCTTTGTGAATCCCCAAATTATAAATACGGAACTGTTTACATAGGCTCTGGCTGTCTTCCAAATCACATTTTCTTGAGAGTCATGTGCTTCTTCATGCTCTTAAATTCTCACATCACATGGAATCGGCTTTCAGTTTTACTAAGGTTTTCTCCTACTTGATCGCAATTTTTTATAAACAATATTTTTTATTACTTCATAAGAATTACCACATGTATAGCAAAGAAAGTACAAAAATAGGGGTTGAGATGTGTATATCAGGAAGTCTGCTAGGCTTATGACCCAGCTCAGTAAGTCTCCCATATAGCAGTTTAAATCTATGCTCTTATCAAAATTTACTGAATGAATACATTAAAAAATATTAAATTATACCTCTGTAATTGCTCACAAGTCATTTAAATGGAATGTTAAGTGTACAAATATCAGGAGTCTGCTGTAACAAACGCAGCTCAGAGCAGAACAGCTAAGTATGTCTATGTTATGATTAACAACTATAGATATAGATGGACAGAGTTAAGCCCAGGGCAAGAAAAGGGATACTGAAGACAAATCATCAATTAAGGCATATAATTTTATTCTCCCTTGAAAGTGGAATGGACAGCCATATTTATATTGCATTCATGATAATCCTGTTAATGTCTTTATACCCTTCAGAAAATCTAATTATATCAAACAAAAATATCCAATTAAAAAAAAAAAACTATGAAGAAGATGATTTGTAACAAATGGGGTTCCTCACTTGAACAAATTAAAAGCTTAGGCGCATTTACAGATAGAGTTTTCATAACTTCTTGGTTAATGATTTGAAAGAGTGGACAAACAGTACAACAATGAAATTTAAAACTGGTAATTTGAGATGCCACAGCTACTAGCAAGCCACACAAAATCAGAATCATTTACATATAAAAACAAAGCAGTTAATACAAGACAAAA
Source organism: Galeopterus variegatus (assembly GCF_000696425.1). NCBI lineage: Eukaryota > Metazoa > Chordata > Mammalia > Dermoptera > Cynocephalidae > Galeopterus > Galeopterus variegatus. Next base: position 155,970 of record NW_007727785.1, read on the forward strand.
ATAAAAGAAAACTATTCAGCAAAAACCAATTAATAAGTATAATCATAAAATAAAACAATATTCGAAAACATATTAGGGGAAAGCCAAGAAGTAGTAGAGTTAGACAGTAAAATATTAGTGTTTCCTAATCCTATAAGAGTTCACAAAGTGCTTGTACAGACATTATTTCACGTGGTCATCAGAGCAGCTCTGAGAGCTAATCAGCACTGAAGGCACTGCTGGAAATTACAAATTACACTGAAGGGATTAGATGGCTTCTAAAATCACAAGTTGTACTTCCTTTTCCATAATTCCAGAGATCAAATGTTGTTACCAACCAGTTTTCCTCTTGGCTTTTTGGTATAGCAGGGGGTCAATGCTTATATCCTGCTTGTAGTTTTATGTTCTCACTACCACAGGACATGGATTCCAGAATTAGCATCCTGTCTTATTAATATGTAAAACCCATCTTTATCTCCTATCTTGCAAATGTTTCTCTTTTTTTGAACCTGTAATTTGTCTATAATCTTAGGTCAGTGAGGTTTTTGATGTATAAAAAATTTAATGTTTTAAGGAGTCAAAATAATAATCTTTACAGTTTTCAACTATAGTGCCTTGCTTTTAAAAGAGGCTTCCCCATTTTAAGATTATATATAAACATATATTTTTTCCCTAGTACTTTTATAGACTCACTGTATTATATTTAACCTTGTAATCCAATTTATTGCTACTGGATTCTTAAAACACCTGAGTAGTTTACCCATTCTCTCATGATCTGAATTATGTTATCATATACTAAATTCATATTTATTTAAACTATTATATACTTTTTCCACATTTTAATATTTTTGAAATCAGTATGCATTTTATAATCAATAGCTTGTCACAGTTAACTGAAGCCATTCTTTCTTGAAGATACATAAAATGGTGTCTTTCAACCAACAGCATCTTACTTAGAAGCAATGAAATATTCTCTATTATATACAGTAACACAATTTTATATATACCAGATATGGGTCTGTATGTAGACGTTCTACTCTGGTTCCATTAATCTTGACATCTCTTCTAGCACATATATCATACTTTTAAATGCTACTTTTACGACATAATTTTAATTTCTGATAGCGCAATTCTATATCCATCAACTCTGATTCTTTTTATATCTTCCAGATGCCAATATTGTAAATGTTTATGTACCGATCAAAAACAAACCCACCCCCTTCAATGTTACTAAAAAATGTACTAAAATTGATATAAATATAATCTAGATAGAGTTAATATTTTACAAAATAGATTGTAATTATTCAGGAAATGTTACTTAACTTCTTAATGATTTTTAAGTTACTGAATAGAATTTTATAGTTTTCCTTATATAGATAGTACGTATTTCTGGACAACTTTATTCCTTGTTACTAGGGTAAAAGAATTTTAAAAAATTTTTATTTTCTAACAATTTGTCTTGACATATATTAAAGTTAATTCTCCTTAATAATTTGATAACCAGGTATTTTTTAAAAACTGTTATTTAGACAGGTACTTTCTGCTGATTCTTTTGGGGTTTTCCATTAAACAATTATATGACTTGTTATTTTATTTTGCCTCCTTTTCTATATCTCACCTTACTTCATCCTCTCTTCTCCAATTGCATTAAATAGAATTTCCTTTGGGCAATAATTTTTTTTTAACAACTTTAAGAGTAAATTTCACAATTACTTCCATGAAAAATTTTAAACTCCTCATGAGTTAGTATTGGTTTTTACCAATTTTTATAGAATATTTCCATTTCGCCAAAATATATTATCTGTTTGGTACACTGTATTATCTAACATCTTTTAATATTTCTTCTGTATCTGTAGTTTTTTTCACCTCCTCACTCCTATTTGTGTTCCTCTTTTATTATCATTATCTACATTGAAAGTTGTTTATTATTGTGTTTGCCCATTATCTCGTTTTACTATCCCTTCCATTTCATAATTTTATTTTTTCAATTCCTTTCCTCTGCTTTCTTTTTCTCTATTTATTTATTTACTTGGGGGAGACAGCATAGAGTAGGAAAGAGTAAGGTGCTATTTTTTTTATTTCTTCAGTTGAATGCTTAGTTAACATAATTTCATTATTTCTTGATTAATAATAATGAAATATTTAAAGCTGTGTTTTATCCTATGAGTAAATCTTTGACAAAGTATCTTGAGTTTCAATGTTATACTGATACAACCATTAATTTTCTAAAATATACTTGAATTATGATTTTTGATTTCTTCTTTCTCATTTAGGAGAATGCTTTTCAGTTTCTAAGGAAGTTTTTTCCTTCTACTTTATCTTCTTATTATATATTTCCAATTTTAATGCATTGTGATACATGAGAATGGTCATCAATTCTTTTTAGAAATGATTGAGTTTGTGTTGTATGTTTATATGTCATCAATATTTGTTAATTTCTCATGGATATTTCACAAGAACTTGTATTTTTAAATTATGAAACATAAAAGTAAATCAACATATGTCAATTAAGTCCATTTAATTCTTTATATTAATCAATTCTAATGTTTCCTTATGTTTCCTGTACTTTAACACTCTGTGAGAAGTATATCAAAAGGCCCATTATGACTACCATTTGTCCATTTCTCCTTGTATTTTTAATAGCTTAGGTTTTTATGTGTCAAAGATGTAACTTAGTTTATGAAAAGTGTCCATTCAATGTAATTCATTACATTTTTCTCTATGAGTTTTAACTTTAATCAATGCAAGATGACACTTTACATAATGTTTTTATCTTATATTCACTTTGTTTGATATAAATATTGTAAATTCCTATTCAATTTTGCCCATTTTGTGTAAAATGTGTTTTTACAAATGGCATATACTTCCTATCTTCCAGAAATTCCTCAGTGTTTGTGTTCCAATGTTTATACTTCTGTTTTCCAGTGCTATTATTAAGTTTTCTTTACTTTTCTATTTCTTCAATCAATTCTTGAAGCTATAATCATTATTTTTATTCTATAGATCTTTATTTTTATAATTTTAAGCTATAATTTCTTAATTTTATTTTTTTCTCATTTTCTTCCAATTATTACTGCCCCTCTAGTCTTATTTCCTGCAGCTTATCATAACTAAGCATAATTTACAATTCTCTAATTGGAGAAAAAACTGGAAACTTTAAATAAGAGAAGCAACGTGTACCATGGCAGACCATGTACAATTTAATTACATTCACATTAGGAAAAGCCTACCACATATCTTATAAACAAATGAACAGTTGGTGATATTGCCAAGCAATAAAATTTAACATAAAAAATAAAATGAAGTAAAAGTCAAATTTAAACTTATAACATTAGAATATTTATGTCTTGGAATTGTACTGCAACACACAGATAAGAGATCATCTCTGCAAGTATTCACCTATTTAAAGGTCCACATCTGAGTAATTAACTAAACAAAGCCAAAATAGATTAATAGAGTAAGATAAGATGATATGAAGCGACAATCAATTATTTAAAATTTTGAGCCTTACTCAGAAAAATTCGGTAGGCATGAAGTTCTCCTGCATTTTATTGGTACAAAGGAACTAAAACGAGGTTATCTTTTGGAGCGTCAGAATGATGCAGGTGTTTGGACATTTCAAACAGGATAACAGAACAATTGTGAATGTATAAGAGACTCACAAAATTCATCGTGGAGGGCCGGCCCGGTGGCGCACTGCTATCGTGCGCTGCTTGGGAAGCGCGGTGGCGCTCCCGCCGAGGGTTCGGATCCCACATACAGACCGGCCGCTCACTGGCTGAGCGAGGGGCGGGAGCAACACTGAGGGTTGCAATCCGTTGCCGGTCACGAAAAAAGACAAAAAGGAAAAAAAAAAAAAAATTCATCGTGGAAATACAAAACAAAACCTTCTTATAGTGTAGATGAGAAAGGATTACAATATTAACCAGTCTGTTCCAAAGTGGTTAACAAATTCGTATTTCTCTCTCATACTTTTTTCTCTTACTTCTCTGTCAAGCAATGTGTGGTATAGCACTATAATTTTTATTTTTATTATGCTTTTTTGCTAACAAGGAGATGGAAATGTAAGATATTTAAAGTGGAGATGTTCTAAACATGGTTTTTCGTTGAAGTCAATTTCTTCAAAATCTGGTATGGAAAATACACATCAAACTTCTAGTATATACAATATGGAAAATAAGCATATTTAGCATAACGAATAGGGAAAATAATTGGTTAAAATAAATGAATGCTGAATGAGGAAAATATTTCCTTAATAGTGCTGGAAGCAAAGTGGTGGAAACACTCTGTATTAGCCAGAGCACTAAGAAAACATTTGATATGCAATAATACCTTAGGGAATATATCTGATGATACTCCAGGCCTCACACTGGTTTAATGCCTATAATGTCATCTAAATGTCAGTAATGGAAAAAAATGAGGGGAAGGAAGAAGATTACAAAAAACACATGGGCCCGTCTGTCTTTCTGTATCTAACTCTACAGGGATTCTCTATTAGAATTACATAATACTGGAATCTGGTCTGTGACGCCTAAGACAAATTATCTACAACCAAATTTTCCATGCTGCATCTGTGGATAACATAAGTATCGTCCAGACTTCAAATTCTTAGTTCTGTCACACTTATAAAACAGCAGGAAACACTGGAAATTTTCCTTCTATTTGGGATCAACTTGAGCATCATCTCCCTTACACCCCCAAACCCCACTGGGGGAATTCTTTCTTTTTCTTTTATTCTTTTTTTACAGGAAATTTTTCCTCTCCAAAAACAACATTTGCTTAGTTTTGGCTCTGTTAACAAGTAGGGTGACAGAAAATGCATGCCAAGAGAAGCCTGATTATTTCAATGTTAGTTTTTATTTTTTTGCTCATTTGTCTTAAACAGTGACAGGATTACAGATTGTGAATTTTGAACAGATCTGAAAGGTTATTAAGTTCATCTCCACAGAAGTGAGTAATATGCCCATAAGTATTTGAATGGTTAAAGAAACAGTGAAGAAAACAGGATGCTCTGAGTCCTATTCCCAGTGCCTTTTGCACTTCACATAACCAGCTCTCATTTACCATATGCATAAAGCGATGAAAGAGCTGGACGCATAACCCTCTCCAGCTAGTCCCCATTCCTAGTTATTATTCCAAAGAAACGCTGCTGAGGAAAAATGAATATCTGACAAGCTGCCACTCTATCCTCCTTCTTATGAAAACTTACTAGTAAATAATGCATCTCTTCTGGAATTTAATTTCACATTTTTAAAAGTCAAAGATAGCCTGTAGTAAATCTTTATACTTATTTGAAAAAACATTTTAAAAAGCATAACATTTATTATGTAGTTTTTCCCTATGTTGATCTCCCTAAGAAATTAAATTTTATAACATAACATTTACTGGGCATTATAATGTGGGGCACCCTCAGCAGTTTTCTTTTATTGCTTATGTTAGAGATCTGATCGGTGATAATCTTTAAAAGAGAGCTTACATATTCATTAGCCTCTACTTTTAATACATATTCATTAGCCTCTACTTTTTTCTCTGAGAATTTCAGAAGAGTGCAGTTGACCAAAAAGCCCAGCAGGGAGTTGGCATGCTGGCTTATAGGAGGCTTTCATATGCAATTTACCAGGGTCAGGCTCTGATCCTTAGCCTCTGGCCTCTAGGCTTAGAAACTAGATTGGCATGCTGAGGATTCTCTAGGGTGGAGTCACAGGAACTAAGTTAACAAAACTGATTTATAAAACCAGAACAGTATTAATGTACAAGAAATAGATCTATCTCAGGAACAAGAGTATGTGCACCTGCAGTTCCAGCCCACTGCCTCAAGTCCAGTTCACTAATCTACAATATGAAACAACTGTCAAAGCAACCAGTACATTTGAGAGAGCATAAATAATGCATTTTCTTCCTATGAACTAAACTACATTGGAAAGAAAAATAATCAGAACAAAGGAAGTTAGACTCATGGAATGTTTAATGGCATTAAGCTGATACATCCATCTCACGATAAGGATGCATACCAGCAAAGGGACTAGAATCCTTGAGGAATCACTGGCTACAACCTGCTGTATCCATTTCCACCTAAGTGTGGCTTGCCATATGTCAGAATACTCAATGTACACTGATAAACCTCTCTACATCCCTCTCCACGTTAGGGACAAAGGTTCCCTTACGCTTGAACAGAACTTGAATAGGCACTTTCAATATTCATCTTTTTAAATTCATTTTCATTAATGACATCCCCTATCTCCACTTTCTGACTGATACTCTGCTTCAATAAAATTAGACTCAAATCTTGTAACCTGAAAACTAATCAGACTGTTTAAAGTAAATTCATATTTCTAAGTGTAGCTTCATTAGAGTTTTAATTTAAAACTTTAACCTTTAGAAAGCATTCATATTTCCTTTATTTCCAGGTTCTTAGGAAAATGTTAACAGTTCAGACTACTTTCACTATGTCAATAATGGATGATTGGCATATAAAACTACACTTAACCCTATTAATATATCTTGCAATACCAAGAAACAAATATGTTGATAATAGGAAACATCATTCCATTTTTCTGAGATTGCATTCTTCCACCATTCCTGAGGTAGAGGCTTTTCTATAACCTTCATGTAAGAATCTAATAAGCTCCTAAGGGCCGGGATTTCTGCTTTACTCACGATTTATCCCAATTGCCTAGAACAGTGTAGTGCTCAGTAAATACTTATTGAATGAATAAATGAACACAACCTACAATCTAAACCACATATTAAAAAAAAATCAAAATCAAATAATCCAATTAAAAAATGGGCAAAGGAGATGAATAGACACTTTTCAAAGGAAGACATACAAATGGCCAACAGGTAAATGAAAAAATGCTCAGCATCGCTAATCATCAGAGAAATGCAAATCAGAACCACACTGAGATATCATCTCACCCCAGTTAGACTGGCCATTATTAAAGACAAGAGAATAACAAATGCTGGCAGGGATGCAGGGAAAGGGGAACTCTTCTACACTGTTGGTGGGACTGTAAATTAGCACAGCCATTATGGAAAATAGTATGGAGGTTTCTCAATCTACCATATGGTCCAGAAATCCCACTAGTGGGTATATATCCAAAGGAATGGAAATCATCATGTCGAAGAGATACCTGCACTCCCATGTTCACTGCAGCTCTATTTACAGTAGCCAAAATATGGAACCAACCTAAGTGTCCACTGGCGAAGGACTGGATAAAGAAAATGTGGTATATATATACTACTCAGCCATAAAAAAGAATGAAATTCTGCCATTTCTAGCAACATGGATGAGTCTGGAGAGAATTATGTTAAGTAAAATAAGCCAGACAAAGAAACAGAAATACCACATGTTCTCACTCATAAGCGGCTGCTAGGAAGGAAGGAAAGAAGTGAGAGATGGAAGGAAGGAGGGAAAGAGGGGAAAAGTAAGGAATGAAGGAAAGGAAGAAAGAAAAGACCACAATAGGGCCGAGCCAGTGGTGCACTCGGGAGGGTGTGGTACTGGGAGCACAGCAGTGCTCCCGCCGCGGGTTCGGATCCTATATAGGGATGACCGATGCACTCACAGCGCTCACTGGCTGAGCGCGGTGCGGCCGGTCTCAAAAAGAAAGGACAAAAAAAAAAAGAAAAGACCACAATATGTTGAACTTTCAGAAGAAGAGAACAAACCTAAAGACAATAGAGATGGAGGGGAGGGAGTGAGGGAGGGGGTTTGGGAAGTGATGGGTCGGGCAAAGGGCATAAAGAAATATCACGACTTGTAAGAATGAATGTGCTACTAATAAATATTTTAAAAAAAAATCAAAATCCAGGAAGTGAGACTCTAAAACAATACACATTATCAACTTGGTATCTCTTACTTAATCTACTGACTTCTAACACATCATTCTTAAACAAAAAATTCTGCTGAAATAGAGTTAATTACAATAATATACCATAGTTAACAAGATATTCAACAAATGTGTTGGCATTTATCAACATAAAATTATTTCAAAATTCTTTTATTATTCCAATTTTTATCTTTTTTCAGACATTTTATTCTTCTTATTGAAAGAAGTAGTTGGCAATACATTTTTTAAGCAAGTGCAGAATATAGGTTAATTGAAAGGCTTTACCTATGACTTTATTCTTCTTTCCATTTTTTATAGGTGTACAAAGCAAACTTCTAGTGCACTGCTGGTTTACATTTCCTGTATTTTCATTCTAAACAAAAAACAAAAACGAAACAGAATAGCTAAAATGGTAGGAGATTGATTTGTCCATTAGTTGCCGTATAAACTATATGGAACATTTGAAAGCACTAATATATTCATCTTTTTTATTAGCTACAGATAACACTGGAGTGCAGAAAATGTACAAATTATAATAAAGTTCACATAAATGCAATATAGAACAACCAGTCTTTATTTAAAAATAATATGCTAGATTTCTTTTTTTCACTTTAACTTTCCACGCAGCTTATAATAACATGAAGCAATATATTTATTCAGTATCTACTATGCTAGTGTGGTAGATGTCTCAAATAATTTAACAAGAGGAGCAGAATCCAAAAGCACTGTACCACCATAGATTCTACATTACAAACCTATCTTTCTTTAGTAATATCATTGTTTCTATTGCCCACATTGCTAGAGTTCTAAAAAGGTCTCCTAGCTGCCTCAAAGGGCAGTGCCTTTCTGAAATAAGATGAGAGAAAATGCCAGAATTCAAAGTTTTCAGTGTCTTAGAAACAGATCTTTGTAGCTTTGCAGTCAAGAAAAAGAAATATCCATTTTCCCACAGAGCTCCTCACTACAGTAGATTACCAATTATGTAAGTTCAAGCCATATGGAACTTAGTTTTTTTGATAAAATCAAGAACTACAGCAATACTATCTAAGGAATATCATTGACATTACAAAATAATAGTTAAATTACTTCAAAACTAGTATATAATAGTTCATGCAATACATGTTAAAAAAAATGAAAAAAAGTATAGAGAGAAATACCCAAGTATAGCTCTCTACAGATGTTTTGAGCTATTTTATTCTCCTTTAGGGAAAGCACAGATCACCCTGAAGCAGTCAATTCTAGTGTTGCTTCAAATGCACAGTAACTGTAAGTACATATCTGATGGGAAAACAGCCTTCTAGCTTCAAGTCTAAAATTGGGTTACTTACTGTCCAGGGAAATCTTTTGTCCTTACTGACATCTGGGATATTAAGTGGTTCCATAGTATTTTTGACATACTGAGCATACATGTAATTGATTTTGTTTGCATCACGTTCCCTGTGGAAATAATGGTTATGAGCTCCTTCTATGCAGTGAAAAAAACATGGGCAAACAGAGTCAAATAAGTGATTAAAGGAGAAACATACCTGTCTTAAATTATAAGGCAAAATATATATCTTAATTGGGAGATGCAGCTTTAAACGTGTTTGATGATTTACAACTTTGATAGTTAATATAGTTTAAATGTTTTGAAAAGACAAAACCCCACAATATTCCAACTATCTAAAATAAATTTAAGCAATGTCATAAGTAATCTTATTACCACTGTTAATGGGCATGATTATTTTTGTGCTATTTAATGTAAAATTCATACATTCATGGATTCCCCCCATGTCTTATTTTCTCATCAGACTATAGAATGACTACAGTCTAGCACTTGTTTTACTCCAATTATTTATTTTATTTATCCAAGCCAATAAAACAATCTTTCACACATTCTAAGACCAAGAGAAAAATCAAGCAGGCCTAGAAGAAAGTCTTTTTCCTTTCTTCATCTTTTTCTTTTCTTCTTCCTTAACATCTTTCCCTTTGTTCAGTTTCCTCTCTATACTCTTTATTTCCCTGCTTTGAGATCCTTTATGATATTTTTTTAAATTAAAAATTTATCTTCCTCAAAAAATTTTTTTGAACTTAAATATTTTTACCAGTTTGTTTTTAGTCTCTTGCTTAATAGGTTATACACAGAGATTAAACTGATGCCAGAGGGTACAGTATTAGTGCTGGGGATAGGAAAACAGACTAGAACATGTTTTTTTCATAAGGAAACTCCATATGTTCCTGGTGATGGTGATGAATTTGGCAAAGAGGATAGGATTATGGAAATTGACCCCAACTATAAGGATATGCCTATCTTAATTGTAATATGACAAACTGAAGGAACAGGAAAGCCTAATAGAAGGAGACATTTCAAAATAAAATATAAGCCTCAGAAAAAATGTGCACTTGTTCTGTGTTTTCAACATTCCAGTACTTTTGCCTGACTTCTGTCCTTCCCACTCAACTTGCCCTAGCTGCTTCCTTGGACAGTGCTTCCATATGCTGTTCTTGAGCACTAGTGATTCCACAAAGATTCTGAAGTCTGTGGCCTCATTGCTGGCCATGATATTTGGTCTTCCCTTTCTTTGTGATACATTTTACTATAAGTATAATTTGGCACATCGAGTACTGACTACTTGTTCGGTATTATGTGTAAGTGAAAAAGAATGAAAAGAAAATGGCAGAATAGTAACATAGGAGCAAATGATCGAATAATTCTCAAGACGAGACTGATAATCTGTGCAGGTATGCCAATTATCATACACCTAAGCCCTATTACACTACTGGGGTCCTATTTCATACATATTATCTGGGTGACATTCAAGAAAAGGTTTTGAGATGAGTGCAGGTTTTAGGTTAATAAAACAATGTTTAAAAGTGCAATTATTTTATAGACAGCAACAGCCTAGGAAAAAGAAAAGAAGAAGCTATAGTAAAGATAAGAAAAATGCACAGGTGGCCACCATAGAGATATAGAAGTACTAAAATTACTCATAAATCAACAGATAACTAATACCTTATTTAATAGTGAAAAATGAGCATTAGATATATTAATATTACGTGATACCATGTTTATTTCTTACTCTATAAGAAATGGTTATAAATTCTTAGTTCCTGTACTCAATAAATATAGATTGAGCACCTGCTCCATTGGGACACCCTTAGCTGATGCATGCTCTCTGCCCCCTCTTCCCCTGTCCTCCATCCTACTGTTTAAAACATGGATATGATGGCTAGAGCTACATCCTTGATCCTGAAGGGAAGGGCCACACCCAAGGGACACAAGGTTGAAAGGCCAAAGGTGCCCAGGTCCCTGAGGCCTCCTTGGAGCAGAGCTGCAGCACCTACCCTGAGCTGCCTATGTCTGTGCTTTTACAGGAGAGAGTAGTAACACTGCATTCTTCTTTAAGCTATTTTTATTTTGAGTTTTCATAGTCCACAGTCAAACCTAATCCTAACCAATATAGTTAGTAATAATGCAAGCACCACACATGTGGAGAAGATGGACAGACAGCACTTAAATGGAATGTATTAGGGTAGAGGTGGCAAAGAAATGCATAAAAATACGGCTAAGATTTAAAAAGGGAAGAAAGACATCAGGAATGAAAAGGAGGGTATTCAGGCAGAGAAAAACAATATAAAGTACATTGCTGAAATGGAAGAGTTCCATGTATATCTGAGAAATACTAAATATAGATTGTCAGGAATAAAGTGATGATTTCAGGCTGAAAATGTTAGGCTAGGGCAGAGAGTGGAAGATTTTGAAATGCAATATAAGGAATATGGATCTCATTCTTTAAATAAAAGGAATATTATGATGGCCCTAGAAATGTGCCTCTCAGAGCTCCGACTGTGGGAAGAGTAACTGACCAATGTCTCAAATTGCTGTGTTCTGGAACCCAGCACCTTGTCTGCACTGAGCCCACACCTACCAGAGCTGCTCCTAAACAGACTGACCACACTAAGGACACTAAGGGAGGCCTATTCCTGGGGGACCCAGGATTCTTCTGACTGAAACCTTTGGCTAGGGGACTCCCCAACAGCCTTGCCAAAGTTTCCTTAGAACTGCTCATGACACTTCCACACAACGTTCTTTCTCCATCTCCTTCACCATGGGTCAGACTTTTGATTGGGTCTGATGGCTCTCGTAGCCTCTCCTAACTCTTTCCCCCTTTACTCTCACAGGGTGTTGTGTTACCCCTAATAATTTTCTGCACATTTAATCTAGTCTCAGTATCTGCTTCTTGGAAGACCAGGGCTAACTCAGACATCTAAGGCTTTTTGCACAGTGGATATCAATGGAGTTGTACATAAGTGCATTGTTGGGAAGACAGAGTTAGGGACATGGTGCTTGAAAAGAGAAATTTCTGTGCTTTAAAATTAAATGGGAATCACTGCAGGCTAATGTAAACCAAAAACTGAAAAACATATTGAAGAGACACAGAAATAACAGCTAAAACTTACTGAGTACTTATTATGTGCCAGAAATTTTCTAAAGCATCTTATATGCACTATCTCACTAAGTACTTACTTACTACAATCCTACTATCATTACATATGAAGAAACTGAGGTTTTGAGAGGTTAAATAACTTACACAAAGTCCTACAGCTAGTAAGTGGTGGAACTTAAATAAAATCAGTCTGATTTCTACATTCTTCTACTCTATATTCATAGTTTTTTAAAGTAGCAGTCCTTATTTAATTATAATCATGTTTTCTAATATAATAATCAATAGCAAGTAGTAACTAATATATATATTCCAAGAAAGTGAGCTTAAAGGATTAATTCTATGTATTTGTCATTTTATGACTAAAAAATGTGCATTTATAAATGAACATAAAGTTAACTAGTGTGGAATTATAGCACTAAAATATCTATTTCTCAAAATAAATAACTAACATAAACTGTACAACATCATACTCATTTTTTTTCCTTCTAATTGGATGGCTCTCTGAATTGAAGCATGGAAACTCTGAAAATCTCCCACCATCTGGAAATGAGCCTCCTTTAGAAAATCCCTGGGCAATCCAACTCCCAAAAGCCTACTATGCTTTATTCCACTAATAATAGGATTCTAATAATTACGTATGATTTGCCCTGAATTTTTTAGTTTTACACTTAACATTTCAAAACTGTCTTCAATATATCATTTAAATTTATAATAAAGAATCAATGGATAGGTAGGAAAAACCCCACACTTTTCAGTTGATAAATAATTGCCTAAAAAGAATGATTTGCTTACTGCTAACACCATCAAATTGCCTAGTGTTTCATCTCATTGAAGAGTGTTTGAATTGGCAAAGTGATAATTGATGAGAATTAGAGAGTACTGCATTCTACCAATAAGCAGTTTTAGAAATGTAATAAAGAATCTGCTGGTGAAAAATAAGTATCAATATCAGTTTAGCCCCCTTTCAAAATGCTGAAGTTACTAAACACCATTTTATTTTTATTCTTTTTGTTTTGTTTCTCATTTTTTGGGGGGGGGCGGGGGGTGGATGCTAGCTAGTAAGAGGGATCAGACCCTGGACCTTGGCGTTATCAGCATCAGCACCACACTCTAGCCAACTGAGCTAACCTTCTAGCCCCCTAAACACCATTTTAACTCAGTTTTTCCAAATTAGGCCTGCTATCTAATTTTTATTAAAATAAAAACATATGTACATGGTTAAGATATCTTTGATTGCATCACTATAATAAAGGTTAATTTAAAAATGTTTAGTTGAGGGCCGGCCCAGTGGCGCACTGGATAGTGCGCCGCTTAGGAGGCGCGGCAGCGCTGCCGCCCGAGGGTTCGGATCCCACATACAGACCGGCTCCCGCTCACTGGCTGAGCGAGGCACGGGAGCAACACCGAGGTTTGCAATCCCGTTGCCGGTCCCTGGTCCGGTACGGGGGCAACACTGAGGGTTGCGATCCGTTGCCGGACACGGAAAAAACAGACAAAAAGACAAAAAAAAAAAAAAATGTTTAGTTGACACAAGCCATTAGTGTTAAGTGATTTTCATTACTGTAAAATCAGTTAATGAATCAGTTAAAATGATTCATGTAAATTAGTCTCTTTTAAGGAAATCACATTGACCTATTTATACTTCACAAAAAATATCTTTTTACTATGACTGTTTTAGAATCATTAAATAAATAAGTGGAAAGATATTTTCCATTTTGCCTACAGAGAGGGAATGGTGGTATTCATCAGAAACAAAATTAAATATATAGCAAGACTTTGCTTTTTTTTAAAAAAATGCATATTCACCAGTAGAGGTCACTATTACACCAACTCACGGGTTTGTTCAGTTATCACTAGAAGAAATTACAGGACCACTTGAATTGATGATAAAAATCAAAAAGCCAAAACATAAAATATGATTAGAGACATATGATGCTGCACAAATATTTAAAGGTAATGTATATAATTCATCATTTTATACTTTTAATATGCGTTATCTTGCCAATTTTCTTATTGTCCTATGGAGATAAAGGTAAATATATAAATATAGATGTACGTATTTATAGTATTTATATATATAGTAACTTATTCGTTATGCAGATTTGGCTTCAAATATTTACATGTGTCTTATCTAGAAACGTTCTAAAATACTTTTTTCCAAAAAGAAAAAAAGAAGTCACAGCATAATAAAATCAAAATAATACGTACTAATGCTCCTCCTAAGGATAAGAACCAAGGATTCTTAACCAAGCTAGGCAGTACAACCTGCTACCAGCAGTTGAGAGGAATAAACACACGCCAGGCTGTGTGTATATTATAATGCATTCAAAAAGGATTCAACACTAACAAAAACAATGTCAGATATGCCAGAAAATACAATTGCACAGTGGCTTAGGAAAGAATAGGCATGGAGATGGGATATACCTTTCAGCTAATGACCAGCAGGGCTTAGAGGGAAATAAAGGTCAGTTATTCAGTTTCACCATGTGAACCAAAAATTCCAGGACAGCAGAAAAATCTCTGGGTAGAGATACCGTGGTTTATCTGCCTTGACTACTCATCCCACACCCATGTCAGAAGTCAAGGCTTAAGTCAGGTGTATCTTCTGAATCAAATGAATTACTCATCTGCTTACAAGATACATTCCTGCCCCCTTGCTAATTCCTGAAATTCTTTTAATAGTAGGAGAAAAAGCCTTTCATTGTATTATATTGTTAAATTAATAGTCTAGTAATAATGAGTTTTGATTTTAATGTAAACACTTAACAAACTAACAACTTTAAGTCACTGTGGCCAACCGACCCTTCTCCAACTTGATGGGGGAAACACTTAGAGGACAGGGAACATGAGAAAAGATAAGAGGGGAAGAAGAAAGGAAAGGGTACATAGAAAGGACTGCAGCAAGACAAACACAGCTTCTGCAGACCTCACAGTGATCTTTGGGCCTGTCTTGTTTAAGAGGGTCAGAACAAAAACAGGCTGTGCATTGAAGTATTTTGTTCTTGCAGCTGCAAACTCTGCTTTATATGATCTACAGAGATAGTTTTTGTTTTACTTTGTTTCCCACTTTTTATTATAAACACATTCTTCCAATTTTTTTGATGAAGTTTTGAAATAGTATAGGGAAAACGTGAAAGTTAAAAGTAAAATGAATATCTTCTAGATTCAACAATTTTTATATTTTGCCATATTTATATATGCATATGTGGATATACTTGAATTTACTTATTTAAATATACTGAATTTAAATATATTTACTTATTTGTTTTTGGCTGAACCATGTTAAAGTAAGTTGCAGACACAGCAACATTTTGTCCCTAAATACTTCAGCATGAATCTCCTAAAAAATAAGAACATTTTTTAACTAATGACAATATCTTTCTAATTCCAAAGAAAAGTAAAAATTCTCTATCACCATCTAGTATAGAGTCCATATTCAAATTTCCAATTGTCCCCCAAAATGTCTTGGATAGCTATTTTGTTTAGTTTTTAAAACCAGGATCAAATCAAGTTTCAAATATTGCATCTGGCTGTTATGTCTCAAGAACAGTACTCTCTATCCATTTGATTCAATAACATTAACTTTTTAAAGAGACCAAGCCATTTATGTTACAGAATATTCTATAGTCTAGATTTGCACAGACATTATTTTTAAAGCATCACCACCAAGGAGCTTAGTTACTGAGGACTTTACTAATTGTGACTCCATTAATTACATGAAATAATTCTGATAGGTCGACTGCATTGAAAAAAATCTAAAACTTTAATATCAAATAGTGAAGTTAATATTCTATTTCCATATGAGGTTTTTAGATATAATAATTAGGGGTAAAATAATTTGAAACAAATAAACAATGAACAATGTGATAAATAGCATTATGCCCAGAATTACTGACACTTTATCATAGCAGATTTATACTCTTATATATATATATATATATATATTTATGTTCCTTTGCTAAGAGTGAAAAAAGGAATATGAGAAAGAACATTTAGCAGTTTATTCTAAATTCATTTCAAAATTCTTCACAAAGCACATACAAAATTGGGATAATAACATCTATAACCTCCATAATATAAATACTTTATATTGTTTCGGAGTAATAATTAAGAACAAAATAATGAATATAAATTTAAAAACAAGGAAAACGTGAAAAAGAACTGAACTACAGTAGATATCTGATCTGATACTAGCCATAGGGGGTAGATGTATTGGTGTGATCAGGACCATAGGCTTCCTTCTGTTATTAGTTAAATCCCTATGGCTGATTCCAAATCAGAACAGACTTGCAGAAAAGCTTGTTCGGAAGCCTATCAATTTCTAGTAAAGGTCAAACACTCAATGAAAAAATATACAGTAACTGAAATATAGTCTTAAATAAACCGGCTCACAAAAATACTGTACTGAGACCTACACTAATTGCAACACCATTCACCATATAAAATAATTCTCAGAAAGGTCAACTGTAATGAAAACATGCTGGGACTTTAACATCAAACAGTAAAATATTTTCACAAATAAAATTATTTGTAGGGGGAGAAAATAGCCTGTAGCTTATATGTCTTAAATCAAACTGGTCATGAAATAACTATTTAGCCAATAATATATACTTGTGATAAAGACAAATAAAGAATAAGGTATTTTACCTTGTTAAATTATCAGATGATTTTTCTAATTCCTCACATTCCATGTGAAACACACTAGCAAAAGAATCCTGAAAACAGAGTGACAGCACAGACTGAGAAACAAATTTGATAAGGTAATGAAAACTACCTACATACAGACATACATGCTATGGAACTGACAAGATTACAATACTTTTATTTTTACTCACTCTTAGACAAAACAAACTTAAGTACTCATAAGTACCCATTTCATGACATCCTCAAAGCTGTTTCCCATCATTAAAAGCTTTGTTCTATATATCATCTCTGATCTTTACTTGCAAGAATGCTTATTTGAGTACTATTTGTTTTTATTTTGGCTTTTAAGCACACATTGATTGCTGTTGTTAAATCCCAGCTAAGTAATGCCTTTTTAAAAAGATGTATCACTCAGTAATATTTTATGAGATCATTAAAATAATTGTAAAGATTTTAGCAACATTACATTAAAAAGCAGAATACATGCTGCAACCATGTTATATGTGCAACTGAATAAAAAATTGCAAGGAAACACACAAATAAAACAATGATAGTTTAATTTGAGAAGGGAAGAACTCAGTATATTTTTTCCTTACATTTTGATTTTTGCTCATTTTGTTGAAATATTTTAAATCAACAAATAATTGTAATATAAATGAATATCAAGTCACGTAATTCCTTTTCTAAATCCAACAACTTGTCAAAAAGTGAGCAAAATATATTAATGGGCATATTGTTAAGCTATGCTTCAGAGCAGCACTGATCCAAATCAGTTTGCTACCATAATAGGTGTTAACTGGTAGAAGGATGCATTGAAAGTTAATTAAAGTGACATTTAAGATGTCTAAAAAAGAATGCCTCATGTATAACTTTTAATAATTAAATGCTAAAGAGCAGGTCACAGCAAAAATGATAAATTGACATACCGCATTGACAAATTCTGACCTGAACTTTAAAAGGATAGCTATCATCTTGTAATTACCTCCATATTAAGAATTTTATAACTGACTGAAAATATGAAAAGTATCTATGAAAATACTGATTATTTTTTAGCATAGTGAACTCATTTGATATCCTATTAATGATAATTTTGTATTAATCAACACATCCATCTGACATATACACACACAATGATTTAGATGATGTTGGGTCATATAGTACAGTTTTAATACCTAAGCCAATTAAAAATTTTTTAATGTAAATAAGTATTGAATATCTTTTACTATTCTATTTCCCCCAAAAGCATCAATTCAGGTATCATATATAGATTATAACTGACCTATACAAGTGGTGGTCCCTACTTTGTTTCCTATTAACCCACTGATGAATAGGCTATTCTTAGGGACTAAAGAAAACAGAAAACAAACAACTATGTAAAAAAAAAAAATTCCAGAAGCAGTGGTTCATAGGCTGAGGAGGGAAAGAAATTGCATAAAGGAAAACTGCCTTAGGCTAGGGGTCCTTATTCTAATAGCAAACTCAAGACAATTGCCTATAAAATAACCAGCACTCTATGACAACTCTCCATCTTTCCAGACTCACTCAGAAGTCAGTGGATTGAAATCTACCAATTAAAACAGTTTAGTGTTTTGCCACTGTTGGTAAACGATATGGAACTTATAGGCCCCTTTAGCAATATTGACTCTAATGGGCTAAGCCTTCTGGTTTCTAAATAATTTCTGGTTAAAAAAATAAATAAATAAATAAATACCCAATCCATTCACAATGGGGGTCTTGCCTATTCATAGCAACCAGGGCACCATTATTCCTGACCATGAAAAGTCAGCACACTGTAATGACAATGTATTTCCCTGTCGAGACTGTATAGCTATTGACAGAAGCAGCACACAGTCATTCCCATGGTAACCATTTAGCAAGGGGTGGGGGTTAAGAAGCAGGGGATGGTCAGAGGTGAAAGGGAGTGTTGAAAGAACCCTCTACCTCCGCCTTCATCTCTCTTCAACCAGAACACCTCATACTCTGATTGGCCTTGTATAAATATCCATATTCAGTTGGGTTTGAGAGAGTTCTGGGGCCAAGACGAAGTTTAAAAGCAGTGCTTGCAGGAATATAAGTTTCTGTCTTTCTAAAAATAAAAAAGTCACACTTTGTACTCACAGAGCAATCTTCATCCACTATGAAGATTGTGCATTTCTGCACCTGCATGAAAGAAATAATTGTGGCAGCTATTTTCTTCAGAATTACTTCTAATGATTGTTGTTCTTCAAAAATTAAGCTAGCAAGGTCAAGCAGCACCTAGACAAAAATATTAAGATGTTGTTATTTAGAAACTGTTTGTAATTATGAAAGCAAAATAGTATCTATGGGTTATAAATTGTTTATATCAAATATGTCTCTGCTTACTAACAAAATTCCCTATTCATTGTTAGTAAGGATAGTATAGTGGCTAAGATCACAGGCTCTGAAGCCAGAGTAATCAGTTTTTAATCCTGACTTCCTTTCCAGCTAGCTTTGTGACCTAGGGCAAGTTTCTTAAAAATGGGGATAATAATAGTACCCAAAATCATAGGGCTTTTGTGAGGATTAAATAATATTTACAAAGCATTTTGAACAAGATCTGGTATATAATACACACTGTTAATGTTGTTCCAAACTTCTGAGATCAACATTTATCAACATTATCACAAAACACAATAAACATTATCCAAAGTTTTAAGAGTTAGTTTTTGTGTTTTTTGTGGTAATTTCTCTTTTCTTTGAACTCTATAAAATTTCTTCGAATTTCACAAAGCATTTTTTTGATGAGGGGGTAGAGAGGGTGTTACAGAAAATTTACTGGAGCCATACAACCCTAGCTGAGGTAAGAAAGATGAGTAGAAATCATTTAGGCAATGTGGGGAGGGAAATATTTTAGGCAAAAAGAATAGAATTGAGAGAAAGTGGCGTACTCAAAGTCTTGATCAAGTTTTAAGGGAGTATAGTATATAAAAAGGGGTGATGAGAGTTCAGAGGTACACAGGGAAAAAAACTCCAAAAGCCCTGTATGACTTTTGAAGAACTTCCGACTGATGGCCTACAGGAGTGAAGTGATGTGATCCCATTTGTGTTTGCAGAAATGGGGACCGGATTAAAGGGTGGAAAGAATGGAGCAGGGAGAAGAGTTAGGAGGATACTGCAGTTGACGGCATCTGAAGGTCCAACATCTTATTAGCACAGTTCTAAAAGGGAAGACAGAGGGTGGAGATGATGAATTATTAAAGAAATAATGAAAAAAAAAAATTAAATAGAACCAAAGGGCCTGCTTAAGTCTCCAGACTCAAAGGGATGGCCTGACATATGGGTACCAGTATGATCAATGAAAGAAGAGTCACACTGTAAAATTAAGTTATGAAAGCAATGACAAATAATCTGAATAGCTTATAGACAAATAGACAAAATATGTATATATAATATAATACATAATAAAATGTCTTATATATAATATATAAAATATGTTATATGTTAATGTATATTACAGGTAATGTATATAAAATAGCTATAAAGAGCCAAGAAGCAGAACATAGATGCCAGTTAGAAGATAAAGTACTACTTTTAAATTCTGAGAAACTGATTTTTCAATTTATAATTTTATACCCAGTCGAAGTGGTAGAATGGTACAAAAGATATTTTCATAATGCAAGGAATCAGAAAGCTTATCTCACCAATATCCTTTCTTAAGTAATTAATTGAGGATGTGCTCAACAAAACAAGAAAATAAACTAAGAAAGTAGTTATGGGATCCAGAAAATAGTGGAGTCTCTCTAAGAAAGCAGTGAAGAAAAATTCTAGGATGACCCCTGTGCAGCAAGCATAGGTATGAAGTGTTTAGCCTGGGAGAGGAAAGGAGAACCTCAATTTGGACATCTCCAAGAAAAAGACAAACTCAACAGAATGCCTAATATAATGAAGAGATTGGGGGGAAATTTCAAAAACATAAGGCTACCCTAGAGCAAAGAGTTCAAGGCAAAAAAGAAAGAAATTCAGACACATCAGAAAAAACTAAAAGTTATAAAACAAAGGTAATATGAACATATACATAATCATAGTAATTATAAAGTTAATTTTAAATTGCAACTTTTGAGTTAACCAAGACGAAACTTTAAAAAAGTTCATCATGGTTGTAGAACAATATATACGTTATAAACATAAGCAGCATAAAGGAAAAAGTCCAGGTGGGAAAGACAGGGCTAAGGAGTGGTAGCTGGGAAGAAGAAACAAAGAGAATGACAGGGACACTGAGATGCTCATCTTATAAAGTGTGGAATCAAGAGTAATGTCTACAGTTGACAGAGCAAGAACTAAAAGCCATTATTTAACATCAGAAATGCAACCCATACAGTAACTTAAAACACGGATGTAATGATACTGGTAGGATAAGGGCAAGAAAGGGGTGGGGTAAGTCAAATAAATCCTTATCTCTCAAGTTAATGAATATTGTCCAACAGTGATAAAGCAACTGAGCAGAAAAATAGGAAATGGAACTATTAGAAGAAACAGATAAAATATTTAGAAACCGAATCTGTACTATTTGAATTTTTAATCATCTGCATACATTACTTTTATAAAAATTTAAGTCTTTAAAAAAAAGAATTTCTATACTCTGTCTGTAGTAATCAGATTTACCTGATTTCTCTTGTTCTCCAGCAGTGAAGTCTCATAGAGTTGAGCATTATGAAGAACAATACCACAAAATGCCAAATAAGCAGCAAAGTCCTAGAAAACAGATCATACCCAAATAAGAATTGTCTATAAAACTGTCTGGTTCTATTTCCTGAATCACAAAAGCATTCAAACATATTCACTGTTAGAAAGTCAAAAGTGTATGTTTGTTCTGCATCAAATTAGGAAAGATGCAAACCAAGTGTTAGCTGAATGGTACAAGTAGTAGACGTCAAGTGTTAACGCAGTCTCCAAAGGGCATACATTAGGTATAGATAAATAAAGAGAAGGAGGAGAGGATCTTTTATATCATATGAAATTGGAATTTGCTGTATGCAATCTGGGGTAGCCTCTGCATGATATTAAGACTTGGGTCTATGCTGGGACTATGTAAATAGCTTATAACTTATTACCACAGCAAACAAAAGTTCACATACTTGTGAAAAGAATATTGGCAATCAAAGTATAAAGTTAAATATTACATAAAGTTGCAAATATTTGGTGTAAATATGTTCTTTTTAACATCCTCATTATATTATACTAGGGTAATGTGCTCACAGTTACATTAATTACTGATTAAAATAAATCTTTAGATGGCATACTTCATTCACAATTATGGATTTATTTTGCCAAGATTTGACAGTGCTTAAAAATTACAAACTGATTCAAGAGGGGTTTACAGTAATGGACTATAAACATAATATAAAGCCAATGTAAATATAAAGCCAATTGAGAACCATGCTTTCCCACCAAATATTCTCAGTTGTCATTAACAGAACAGGAGTCTACATGTCTATTTTTCTAATTTAAAAAGGTACTTGCTCTGTTCTGAGGCAATTAAAACATGGGGACCAACATAGGTGCCAATGCAGCCGACAGCACAGAGACAAAAAATAACCCCATCT
The DNA here is from genome assembly GCF_000696425.1 of Galeopterus variegatus. Classification (NCBI taxonomy): domain Eukaryota; kingdom Metazoa; phylum Chordata; class Mammalia; order Dermoptera; family Cynocephalidae; genus Galeopterus; species Galeopterus variegatus. The sequence continues at coordinate 178,413 of NW_007727785.1, forward strand.
TGTTTGGATATCTTCCAAATTCAAAAGCTCCAAGTAATTTTCAGGGGAACAACATAAATAGTAATGGGTTTGAAATAAGAATTCGGTGGGCTATGATATAACATATAATTACATATTCAGTAGGAGAAATAATAGAACCTACTCACAAAATGAAATTATAAACAGGTTTAAGGGCCTCCATCCTTAAACGGAAAGCATGTCAACGTGGTGTGTGGTACGTATTCCTTCAGAGTTTCATGACAAGAGCAATAAAGTAACACTGACTGCTGCTCTTTCTGAAGCAAAATTCACATCACCCAGCCTGAACTCACACCTTGGCGCCCCAATGTCTGTGTGCAATGCTTATAAAACATTAGGAAATTTGCTTCACCAGGAGGCAATTCCGATTTTTAGCTAACCAGCACCGCTGAACTTGAAGCAGTGCTTTTAGGGGTTTTTACTCAAGGTTGAATCTCTTTACAGCAGTGAAGAAAGGCAAATGAGAGAATTAAAATACCATAAGTCACATCTGTGGGGCTTTCTTCTTACTCAATAGCACAGGTACTCCAGGTCCAATCAACACTGTACTTAGCTAAAGATACACTTTTGTATATATCAGATCATTTTTAACCACAGTGTTTCTTGTGATAAACAATTACAGCAACAGCTAATCCTACAGGTTCATACACTAGAAAGTGAAAGCATCTTCCTAAATTCGCATTTTGCCAGACAAAGGTTTTGGTACCTTTTCATCCTTCTCAGTGAATGTCCCACCATTTTCTGATTTCTTGTTGATGGCCTGGGCTACACCAACAACCTGGCATGAGAGAAAAGTGACACATTTTTTGTTGACTCAAATTACTGGTACAAATTCACTGAAGTATGTACACAGAAGATATTCTACATGTGATTTAAAATAACACTAAGCTACAAACAAAAACAAAACCCCTTAGCATTTAAAACAGTTCTGTATCATTTATTACATTCTTTTTTCCTAGTAAGAGTTCAACTGTTTTTAACTTCTTGGGACCCAAACTATATATGATTCTTTGATTTCACACTGCATTTTGAATGAAATTATTGTCAATCACATTTTAAGTGAATATTTTCCATAGTTTTTGAATATAAACAACAAATTTCTATACATTTCAAATAAAATATATTTTAAAATGAACATTTAATATTGGCTTAAATGTAACATTTCAAAAGGGCCAAATGCTCTTTTACTAAAAATGAAACAGGACCCAGTGGCCAATCATAGAAGGAATGCAAGAGGATCATTAGGGTGAAAATAACTCTTAATGCAGGGATGCAGTCCAACTTCTTTTAAAACTTCCGCCCTTGAGAATTATTTTACCTTCAACAGACTTATTTTTGGTGCAAGAGGTTACTGAAAAATCAAAACAGGAATTAACAGGCTGAGCCTTATTTCAAATATATCAGAAGGCATTTGAAAGTGTGTTTTACTTACCCATTTGGTTACAACTTCGAGTCTTATAAAGACCTCCAACTTACTTTTGCTTCCTCTTCATTACTTATAAATTCTACTCTTTTTTTCCTTCTGCAACTTAATATCAGCAAAATAAGCTATTATACCGAATACACTTTAGGAATTTGAGGTCTTTAATTTTGAGTGAGTGGGTTCATCCTTGTTTTCTCAGTTCCCTCCACTCCCTTAGCTTTAAGAAAAGGATATAAAATTCTCCCGTAGGAAGGCAGAACAAGGAAGGGGAAATACATTCTCGTCTGATGTAGTTTTCGTGTCACCTCAACACCTTCCCCCCCCCCCCACTCTCATGATAGATTAAAGGGATGTTAATTTAAAAAAAAAAAAGGAAAGAAAGAAAGAAAAAAAAAGCAGAATTATCCAATTACCTTCTACCTTTTTATTGTGCTTAGTTCAACTCTACTTCTGCATATTCTTTAGCTCTTGAAAATAGCTGACAGAGTTCTAGATGCTCCAACTTCAATGACTAAATGCCTAGGAAAGCTTTTGACTAAGGTCAAAAATGTCTGGATTGTAGCTAGGCATGTTCACTCAAAATATAACTGACAAGTATAACTTGGTTATTTTAAGTGTTCGTAACTCATTCATTCATCCTTTCATTTACTCAACAAATATGTACAGTACCTACTATGTACAAAAGAGTGATTAAAACTGGAAGTAACTACCCTGAAGGAGTTCAGAATCAAGAGTGAGGGATCCATAAACACACGCTTGTAGCACAGTAGGACGGAGTGATCAGTTTTAGGATAGGGACGCCCATCGAGTGCTAGGAGCACTGAAGAAGCACCCAATGTGGGTAAAAGAGAAGTCTTCTCACAAATGATGACATTAGACTTTTCATTTTTCTTTAATAAGTGATTTTATAAAGAAAAACTTAAATTTTCAAATCCTCATTTTGAGGAAGATGCGTTTAAAACATATAGAGATTGTTAGGTAAAACTTCTCTGATCATTACACAAAAGTAATATATTCAATATATGCTATTTGTACCTGGAGCTGTGTGAGGCAATGTGCTAAGCAAGAAAGTAAAGGGAAGTCTCCTGCTCACTCAGAAATATAAAGGAACAAAAAGCCAGCTGCTTGTTAAATGATCAATAATCAAACTATATTAACATTTTAGTCCATCACTATATCACCATAAATTGACAATGAGACGATAGTTTCTTTCAAAGTCTTATAAGAGAAGAAATATCAGCTTCACAATTTCTTTTCTGAATCAAGACTAGTAAAAATAATTGGTTAGATTCACACACTGGAACCTCTTGAAAATGAGGTCAAAGCTCCCTATGACCCATGGCTGTTGGCTACAGATACCCTCAGCCTAGTCAGGGATCTGTACACTGGGTGATTGAATGGTGATTTGGGATTGTAGAGGAGAGTCAGTAGAGAGGAGGATGTAAGATGTTTTATGCGTGGGTCAGGGAGCATCAATCCCTACTAGAAAAGCAGAACCAAAATATGGCCTGTTCCAGAGGTTCTGCAGTATCTTCCATTTAAGTGGAAGAACACTCAAAATAAGGCTTAATAGACATGGGGCTGGTCCTCAGAGCTCTCCCCTTATTAATACCTGTATCCCCATTTGAACTTAAGGGTTTTTTTTGTTTGTTTGTTTTTTCCCTTTTTGTCTTTTTTCGTGTCCGGCATCGGATTGCAACCCTCAGTGTCGCGCCCGTACCGGACCGGGACCGGCAACGGGACCGCAACCCTCGGTGTTGCGCCCGCACCTCGCTCAGCCAGTGAGCGGGAACCGGTCTGTATGTGGGATCTGAACCCTCGGCGGGAGCGTCGCCGCGCTCCCAAGCAGCGCACTGTAGCAGTGCGCCACCGGGCCGGCCCTGAACTTAAGTTTTAATCTGCATGTTTTAGAGTCAGGTATACTTATACGGTAAGCATTATTTCTAACTGTGGGCTAAAAAGTTTTCTCTCTGGTTAAGAGAACAATGTCCCTGAAACCATACTAAATTTATACCATTATTCACAATTTTCAACCCACATGATAGTGTTCATGCAGTTCAATAACTGTATTTTTCATTTCTAGAATTTCTATTTAGTTCTTTTTTCACCTGTTTATTATTTTTTCTTCTCCCTCTTCCTTTAATACTAATGCTTTTCTCCTTTTATCTCTTTGAACATACTTAATTTTGGCTGTAAGTTCATCCTCAGCAGGGACCGTTTTCCACAACAGTCCCATGTTCCCTGAGTCATGAACTGTCCACACACAGAGATTCCATTTGTCTTTGCACTGCACTGCTGGTGGGAATTTGAACTCCCTACCTGTGGCACAGGTGCACATTCTCATGGTTCACAGGTGTCTATTCTTTCTCTCACAACTGCAGGCAGAAGGCAACCTTCCTTGCTTCTCCCAGCTGCTGGTAGAGTTTTGCTAGACCAGTTTCACAGGTGGAACTTCCACAGAGCTAGGCTTCCCATGTGAGTTTAGTTTCACTCCCTCCGCCTCCCACCATGCCTGCAGCGTGGACTCATCCCATAGCCTTAGGCAGTAATCTCACTATACTCAATCTCAGACCTCCATGTGCCCATTTGGCTTTTGGTCACTCACTTTCCTTACTCTGAATTCCCTTCCTTGTTTCTGGGGTTTTCCATTTCTTGAGCTCATCTGTGTATTTTAAAAATTCTTTCAGGTGAAATTTTATCTTCTACTTGTTGGCAGAATGGGGGGTGGTATTCTTCTGTATCTGTTCAGTCTGCAGAAGTCTTGTTCATAGGCTTTAAAACCTACTTTGGACCACCTGAGTAGCAGGTCTTTACTATATTTAATTTTTTTCCCAACATTAAAGCAAAATATTTTACCATTGGGCAACTTCATAGAATGAGAACTGCCAACAATAAAGTTTTCATCCTTTGCAGTAACCAATTATTTCTCTCTCTACTAATTTCATAGACAGATATTAGAGGTTAACTTGTTTAAGGAATTATTAACTGAATATAATTGTTATAAAAAAGAAAAACAAAACAAACAAACACAAAAACCAGGCAAGTTCTCTCAAGAGACTATCGGACCAGGGAAATATATCTAATATGCATATATGCCTCCATCCCCAGATGGATGACATTTTTAAAACAACACTGATAAGAACAACGATAAATACAGAAGAAAAGGCATAGCGTTTGTCCAAGGTCACATAGACAGTAAAACAGAAAGAACAGTTTAATTCTCTGAATTTCAAGGACGCCGAGCAAAATTAGGACCCTCTGCCTTCTCGTGTTCATATAAAGTCCTTCCTTCTTTGGTCATCTATTGCTCCTTTAAACAAATTGGTTCATTTTCTTCAAATCAAATAATTGCTAACTATAGGCTTTTAAATGTCCGTTTTCAATGACAGCTTTTATTTCAAGTATATGTCACACTTCATATGTGAGAGGCAATACCCCTAAAAATGTTAGCTTCCATATCAGAAAGTCTATTCTGCATACCTGCTGGCTACCTGTACCCTCACATGCAGTTACTCCATGCTATTTTTTGAGCATGAAGAAGCCTCTCTGTTTTCTATTTTACTGGCACTTTCCACAGCATAAATAGATATTATGTTCTCATGTCCTCACAGGGTCGAGTGTTCTATTAAGAATGCTAAGGGCAAGACTTGAGTCTCACTGGGTGAGCGGTGTGGAATGTGACAGCTGGTTGTTTCAGGGCAACTGATCATTGCCACAGAGACTAATTTCTTCTTCAATAGCAGCTGCCCCAGACATTTACTGAAGCCATACATCAATACTAATACATTTCCCTGGTTCCAGTTCCAGGGGGATACTCACAATGGAAACAAAGCAAGGGAGGAACAGACTACAAATCTTAGTATCCCTCTCTCCCAGCCTCAGAATGTCTCCATCGTAATGAAAGGATTCTACAAAGTCTAATCTGAGCCAAAACCATACACTTTGCTGAGAAAACTAGAACTTGACTATATATAGGAGCTTGTAGTGAATTCTCCCCAGTGCTCTTTTCAAACATTTGACTCATTCATTCATTCTGCAATAAGTACTTCGTTCAACAAATAATTAATGCATGCCTTTATGTGCCAGTCATTGCTCTAGACAGTGAAGACACAGTAGTAAACAAGACAGATTAAAATCCCTGTACTCATGGAGTTGACATTCTAGTCAGAGTGTTAAGTTTGGAAGGTATCCCACCCCTGTTTTACAGATGAGCAAAATGAGAGGGTTGACATGACCAATCCAGGCTTTTGTACCTCTCTTCCAAATCCTAGGCAATCCTCAAATTATGGTAATATTCCATGTGGCAGGAAACATAATGACCCTCAATGATGTCCTTGTCCTAGACTCTGGAACCTCTGAATATGTTACCCTTAAATGGCAAAAGGAACTTTGCAGATGTGATTAAGGATCTGAAGATGGAAACGTTATCCTGAATCATCTGGGTAGGCCCAATGTAATCACAAGGGTCCTTGTAAGAGAAAAAGGCAGGCAGGAGAATCAGAGACAAGGAGAACTGAAGATGCTATGCTGCAGGTTTTAGTGATGGAGGAAGGGGCCATGAGCCAAGGGGTACAGTTAGCCTGCAGAAGCTGGAAAAGGCAAGAGAACATATCCTTCCCTAGAGACTCCACACAAGAACAAAGCCCTGCTGACACCCTGATTTCAGCCCAGTGAGAACTATTTTAGACTCTTACCTGCAAAGCTACAATATAATACATTTGTGTTATTTTAAGTCACTAAATTTCTGATAGTTTTATACAGCAGCAATAAGAAACTAACACATTCCTTATCCCACACTGTATCTTCTGTTTCATCATCTAAATCCTCATTTTCTTTTTTTTTTTTTTTTGTCTTTTTTCCGTGTCCGGCAACGGATCGCAACCCTCAGTGTTGCTCCCGTACCGGACCGGGGACGGGCGACGGGATCGCAAGCCTCGGCGTTGCTCCCGCGCCTCGCTCAGCCAGTGAGCGGGAGCCGGTCTGTACGTGGGATCCGAACCCTCGGACGGGAGCGCTGCCGCGCTTCCCAAGCGGCGCACTATCCAGTGCGCCACCGGGCCGGCCCTAAATCCTTATTTTCTTTGAAGGCCCTGACCTGACTGTCTTCTTGACTTCAGTCCATCTTTGACACTTAAGTCAAATTTACCTTCCTGGGACACTTTTGCATACACAGATCACTTCATTTCTCAAAAAATTTTAAATGGTTTCATGCATGTATAGGATTAAAATTAAAGACTCTACCTAATATTGCACACCCTCAACTTGAATTAATATCACTTACATGTGTCTTTGAACTAGTATCCTAGTGTACTTTGTTCACATCGTTCCTTGAAATACCACCTTTCATGTTCTCTATTGAGGCTGGGTCTCCAAAAAGCCTTCCCTTCCAACTAACCCCTCTGAAATTCTGTGTGGCAGTTGTGTATGCCATATATTTGACAACAAGGCACTGTGTTCTCCTTTTTAACCTCATTTACTCTACTCACATCCTGACTCTCCAATTAGATTGTTTTCTAAGGACATGATTTATATCTCATGCCTTATGGTATCCTTAATACTTTGCATTGCTCTGAATGCACTCAGTGCTTGAGAGATATTTGTTGATGATAATGGGATCAAAGTGCAAGAGGGGATCAAATTTTTTTAAGGTGAGGTTTTAAACTGGACAATTCACATTCAAATAATAATTAATTATACCTGTCTATTTTTTTCCCTCTATCTACCCTTTGCTCAATATTAAGAAATCTACCCATGTCTGAGAACTTTATGTGGCAATAAGAAGTTTATGTTCTTAATAAGCCTTTAGTTACAAAGTTGAAACTTATAACCTAGAAGGACTTTGCCAGAGGGGGAAAGAAAAGCTTGAGATATTAAATCTTTAATTTTAAAAATATAGAAAAATCACAGAGAATGAGATAGTAAACATCCATGTCTGTCACCTAGAACAGTGATGGAGTAGGGCTTATTAAAACAGTTTCCTGGGCCCCATCCCCAGTTTCAGATTCAGTAGATCTGGGTTGGAACCTGAGAATTTGTTTTGGCAAAAGTTCTCAGGTGATGCCAAATGATGCTGGTCCAGGGACAAAAGACACTTTGAGAACAATTGATATAGAATTACTAAATGTTAATATTTGATGATGTTTCCTTTATCATCATCATCATCATCATTATTAAGTTAAATATTAAATTAAGATAAAATTAAATTGGACTTTCTTTTCTCAGTCTCATTCTTCTTCCTCCCATCCCTACTTCCCATGGTCAATCTTGTTCATTACACTCTTAACAAATATATAAATCCATAAACAAGACATAAAACTTTAAAAAAGGTTACTTAAATAAAATCATATAATATGCATCATTTTGCAACTTGTGATTATATTCAATATTGTTTTTTAGATCAATTCATATAGATCTGGTTCATTCATCTTATAAATAATATTGCATTCCTGAGCAAATTGTATTCATTTGACCACCAAATGATAAACATCTGGGTTGTTTGCAATTTTTTGCTATTACCAACAATCTATAATGAACATTTCTGTATAGGTCTCCTTGTGCACCTGAGCAAGTGTCTCTTGTTAATCTTCAAAAGGGATACAGAAATTAATACCTTTACTAACAATGCATGGAGTTTCTGTTAACCTCACATCCTCACCAGCACCTGGTATAAACAGGGTTTTTAAAAAAAATTTTAAAATTTAATTATACATATTTGTTGTTTGAATACATGCATACAATGATTCACATAAGGTAGTTAGCACATCCATCACTATCAGGCTATCTTAATGTTTGCCAATCTGATGGTTATAAAACTGTATTTCATCATTGCTTTAATTTGCATTTTCCCGATTACTAGAGGCAATGAACATTTTTTAAATTCTTATTGACTATGTTCGTTTCTTCTTCTGTGTTGCCTGTGTGTACCTTTCCCAATTTGACCTTTATACTTGTCATTTCAGGTTGCTGGGCTTTTATTAATGAATTTTAGAATCAAGGTGATATTTCTTTAAATGATTAGTAAGACTGATTTTATTTGATTGCGAGCCCTTTTATCCTGTGTACAAGCACCTGTAGACCTACTATTTATCTCAAGAGAACGTTTATGGATCTTCCAGGGCTGGGGGACAAGTGTGAATAAAGGAGAATGATGCCTTTAGTTCATTCTTAAAGCCTGGGAATAGGCAACCAAGTTGAAGAGAAGCTTCTAGAAAGTTGTAAGATATAAAAAATCAATGCCCTGAAAATAAATGGCATCAGAAATACATGATAAGTGATAGTATGTCTATTATAGTTAATAAATTTCTTCCCAGCCCAAAACAGAAAAATTCATATGCTAAAAATTTTGCCATTAAAAAAAGGAAAGCCCACTATGTGACAGGCACTTTGTTGATTCATTTAATCTTTGCCATAATTCTTTAATTATTATTTCCATTTTATCACAGAGCAACCTGATGTTCAGAAAAGTTACATAGCTAGTCCAAGAATGTGTAGACCCAGTTTCTCTCCAGGTCTGATCCCAAAGCCTACATTCTTTCAACTACTCCCCCCAGGGAAAATTGAGACCAACACTAGCATGAATTACAGCTTCTTAAGGACTTTTCTCTTAAACTGTTATGGAATGGACTTGACAGAGAAGCAGTTGGCACTCAGAGGGTTGGACAGTCAAGTATTTTATTACGCCCATGGGCCCAGATGAGCTAGCACTCCAAGATCTGAGCCCTGAGTTTAGGTTTTACAGGGTTTATATAGGCGGACTCTTTCACTTTCTTAGCATTCATGTAGCTAGTGTAGTAATGTTTCATTTTCTCAGCATTCATGTAGCTATTGCAATAAGCAAGTGCAGTTTACAGAAGCGGGAGTGCAGAGCAGTTGATCATCAGTAAAGCTGATACAATAAGCAGGTTCTGTTTTTTTTTTTTTTTTTTTTTTTTTTTTTCCGTCTTTTTTCGTGTCTGGCAACGGATCGCAACCCTCAGTGTCACGCCCGTACTGGACCGGGACCAGCAACGGGATCGCAACCCTCGGTGTTGCGCCCGCACCTCTGCTCAGCCAGTGAGCGGGAACCGGTCTGTATGTGGGATCCGAACCCTCGGTGGGAGCACCGCCACACTCCCAAGCGGCGCACTGTAGCAGTGCGCCACCGGGCCGGCCCAAGCAGGTTCTGTTTTAAAGGCAAAACAAGCTACTGAAAGAATTAATTTTGAATTTTCCCAACAAAACTAAAGGAATCACAAAGACCAAGGGTTTTCCAGTTCATATCAAGACTTTGTCTTCGATTCCCTAAGCATGCTTATCTTGTAAATGCATATTTTCATCAAAGGGAATGGAACAATTTCAAAATTATAACTCTAAGAAACAAAGACAAATGGGTGCTAAAAATTCTGTTTTCTTTGACTTAGATTATAAATCTTGTGACATGTTTTTATAGCCAAGAACCATTTATGCAACATAAAAAGATCCTCTGTATCAGGGACAAATGGATAATAATGCAGTCTCAAAAATAAGTAGATTCTTCTTCAAAAAAGAGCAAAACTACTTTATGGTGATATCAAAACACTGTTACCCATGGGTGGTAGGGGGACTGACTGGGATGTTAGTTACACAGATATATATACATTTTTCAAAACTCATCCAATTGTACATTAAGGTCTGTGTATTTTACTGTATGTAAACTTTAACTAAAAATTTTTAAAGTATTTAAAAAAAACAAGTGATTTTGTAATTGCTGAACATATGCGAAAGTAGAGTCCCATATGCCAAGTTCCTAGCTGTCTGGGTGATGGTGACACAGCCTGAGGACCTGATCCACTTGCTCTGTGCTACTAGGCAGGATGGACACTGCCCAGATGGAGCCAGGACAAATCAAACTTCTGAGGACTGGTAGCTATCCTACCCCAGGAACACCCATGGGAAGAGTTTCAATCTGAGACTGGGCTCCTTACACACAATGCAACGCTGGGCATAATTCTTGATCCTGGTGTTTATCCTCCTCCCTTTGCGCGTGCGCGCGCACACACGCACACACTCTCTCTCTCTCTCTGTCTCTCTCTCTGTCCTCATCCCTGCCAAATATTAAACTCTCTGCTTTTATACATGAGCTTTTAAGCAATGAGGTAAAGGTCTTACACCTAAAACCTTAGAGACCTTCTGCCTTCTTATTAGACCTTTCTGTCCCTTGAGATTCAGAGATTTAGTCCCGAGACGGAACAGCACATAGCCATTGGGAGCAAAGTCTCCTTATATGCCCTTTAAAAACTGCTGGGGACACAAAGGTTACAAAGCAGAAAAGAGCCTGCTGCTTTTCCCATGGCAGGGCACGTTCAGTGTTTACTATTGTTGTTTGACTTTCCGTTTCTCCATTTCTCTGGCTTGCAACATTCTCAGGAGGAGGAAACAGACCTTATCTGAACCCCGACTAGGTGAAGAGCTCTGTGGTGGGTCCTGTCACATATCTCTTCTCACTAGGACTTTGAAAACCACCCTGTGTGTTTGTACTTCATGCTGAAACTTTACAGACCAGTCACCTAAAGTACAGAGAAGTGAAGAAACCTGCTCAAGGAATCACTGCTCTTAAGCCAGCAGTCAAGACCATGTCATGTTTGCTGCAAGTCAGAGCTCTTCCTTTCACACTCTGCCTCTCTGCTTCATTGGGAGTAAGCCCAAAATTACAACAAAAATTTGTATATCAACATATGTCATACAAACTGTACTTTGCATCAGAATAATCCCACCATTGTTTGTGCTCACCTTTACACATGACATTGCCAAGAATGACTTCGGAGCTCTGGATCTATTTAATAACTAAGATTTATTTTAAGGATGGTGTCCTGGATGCCTGTAGGTGCTGGCCTGAAAAGCACAGGCTTACCCTGGATGGTGTTGTTGGATTTGGACTGTTATGCCATGATCAAGTTTGTTCCAGCACCGTCTGCACTTAAAACAGGTCCATGTCTTTCCGGTCTGGTAAAATGCTGTGCTAATAAAGTTTCCTGATAATTACAGGGTAAAGGGGTGTGCCCATAATGTGCACCTAATACAAACAGAAGAGAAATAACACAGCAAAAGTGGCAAAAAGCAAGTCTTATACATCAAAACACTGAAAAGGCTGAATCTCATTTGAAAAATAAAGCTGGTATCAAAGGGGTGGAGAATACCTTTTTTATTAGAGTTGAACTGAGTGTTCAGATCACTGCTATTGTCTCTACTGGTCCAGCTAATCATCTATAGCCATGGGAAGCTAGAGATTTGTATCATTTGGCTTAAAAGATCCAAGGAAAAAAGTGTGTGTGTAGGAGTGTGTATGTATACATGTTTACATACATACCTACATATGCATGTAACAAATTTTTTTACACTCAATAAATCCTTCACCTAGAGAACAGTCTATTATGTTGTCACAGCCCAAACATAATTTTATCTCTAAGTGTTTTCCCTCCAAATGTAAGATGAGTCCGAAAAGTTAATCATATATGAAAGCATAGATGTACACATGTGTTTTTCACCAGCAAAACTCTTGGTTGCAGATGGCACTGACAAAAAAAAAAAAAAAAAAAAAAAAAAACCCCCTCCCCCAAACGTTGGCCCAAAAAAAATAAAAA
>NW_007727785.1:190628-238969 GCF_000696425.1 Galeopterus variegatus
AAAAAAAAAAAAAAAAAAAAAAAAAAGACATGCCCTCTTCCACATAGCTGTGCCAAGTAATATATAATAAAATAATTGATAGTATTTGGAATCATTGCTTGCAACTCTGGATTTTATTATTATATTATTCCAGTCCATAATTTACATTTCAAAAAACTAAAATAGTAAGCAATTGATAGGTAGCTTTTCAGGTATAACCACTAATAAACATGAAGGAAAGCAATTATTGCACGGTGAGAAAAATGCAGCCTTAAAATAAGACAATGTAGGTCTGAATGCCACCTCTGCCACTTAATAGATATGTGATACTGGGAAATTTCCTTAACTTGACCAAGTCCGTATTTGTCCATATTTCCTCATCTAAAATGCGGATAATATCAACAAATGATAGTTATTACTGATCTCTAAGTGTTAGCATGAAGATCCCAACCCTACTTCTATTTACCACATAGCCTTAGTTAAATTTGTACTTGAGATTCTTTAGTTTGTCAATCGATTTTGATTACCATGCTTCAAAATTGTAAAGAAACACTCCCCAAAAAGAATCATACTACAAATTCTCAAGTAAATTAGATTACTGCACACCATAAATGCAGTTTAAATATCAGTTCCTCTGTGAACATTCTTGTCTCACACCTTGCTATAGTGGAGCTTAGTGAGGAGAGAGAGACAATAAACAATGTAAGTCAATATGTAGTATGTCCGGTAGTGATTAAGTGCTTAAGTGTTACGAAGACAACAGAGTAGAAAAGGAGGGGAATAACTGGTATTCTATAGGATGGCCAAAGAAAGTCTTGCCAAGGTGGGTGTCATTTGAGTAAAAACCTGAAGGAGGTGAGAGAGTGAGCCATGTGGACATCTGGGGGAAGACACTTCAAGGCAGTGGAAACAGCAAGTGCAAAGGCCCTGGGGCTGGAGCTTACCTGAGAAACAGCAAGTCTGCCAGTGTGCTGGAGAGAAGAGGGGGGGAGGTAATTACAGGAGGTAAGGTCAGAGGGGCATCAGGAGCCAGATCATGTAAGGCCTTTGTTATAAGGTGAAATGGAAAGTCACTGGAGGGTTCTGAGCAGGGGAATGATGAGATCTAACAGGTTTCATAAAATCTGTGTTGAGAACAGACTGTGGGGAGTTAAAGGCTTGAAGGAGGGACACTAATTAGGGGCTGCTATGATAATCCAGGTGCTACATAAACGTATTGATGGCTTGACCCAGGGTAGTAGCCGTGCTAGTTGCCAGCAGTGATAGAAAGTAAAGCTAACAATATTTGCTGATGAACTGGATGTCTGCTGTGAGAAAGAAGCAAGGGATGGCTTCAAGGAATTTAGCTGGAATTGCTGGAATTATAGAGAAGCTGTTAACTGAGATGGGAATGAGTGTGGAGCAGATTTAGTGGGAAGAAAGATCAGGAGTCTGGTATTGGATTTGTTAAGTTTGAGATGCCTGTTAGATATGTATAGGTAGAGAAGTCAAGGAAGTGGTTGAATATATGAGTTTGTTTGTTTGTTTGTTTATTTATTTATTATTTATTTATTTTTTAAAAGATGACTGGTAAGGGGATCTTAACCCTTGACTTGGTGTTGTCAGCACCGCGCTCAGCCAGTGAGCTAAGCAGCCTTCACTATATAGGATCCGAACCCATGGCCTTGGTGTAATCAGCACTGCATTCTCCTGAGTGAGCCACGGGCCGGCCCGGTGGCGCACTGCTACAGTGCGCCGCTTAGGAGCGCAGCGGCACTCCCGCCGAGGGTTCGGATCCCACATACAGACCGGTTCCCGCTCACTGGCTGAGCGAGGTGCGGACGCAACACCGAGGGTTGCGATCCCGTTGCTGGTCCCGGTCCGGTATGGGCGCGACACTGAGGGTTGCGATCCGTTGCCGGACATGAAAAAAAAAAAAAAAAAAAGACAGCCCTTGAATATATGAGTTTAAATTGAAGAAATAAGTACAGCTGCAGTATCAGTTTGGTCAGCACATAAATGGTATTTCAAGCCATGAAAGTAGATAAAATCACTCAAGGAGTGAGTGTGGTCAGAGCACAGGGTCCAGGGCTGAGCCATTTAGCACTATTGTGATGAGCAGACATCAGCCAAGGAGACGGAGGGTCAGGAGGAAAATGGGGTGGGTCTGAGGTCTTGGTAAACAAGAGAAAAAACTCTATCCTGTAGGAAGAAGTGATCACCAATAATGTCATATGCTGCTGACAGGCCAGGTAAGATGAGGAATGAGAAATGATCACTAGTTCTTACCCTGCAGAAGCCATGGGGACCTTGCCAAGAATGGCTTCCATAGAGAGGTGAATGTGGAAGACTGGGTGGAATGTGTTCAAGACAGAATAGAAGGAAATGGAAAAGAAAAACATGGACTGGACAAGTCTTTAAAGAGTTTTGCTCTAATGGTGATCAGAGAAATGAGATGGTTTCTCAAAAGAGACGTGTGGTCCAGTGGGTGTTTTTTTGTTTGTTTTAAGATGAGAGAAAGAGCAGCATATTTGTATGCTGATAAACAGATTTGGTAGAGGGGAAACTTTGGCGATTCTAGACACAGAGGTGAGAACTGCTGAGCTGCATCTTTGAATGGGCAAGCTGGTAGGAGATGTGGTGCACAGTGGAAGGCTGACCTTCACGGGTTCAGATAGTTCATCCCTAGAAGCAGAAGGGTACCGGAGTATATGGACTCAGATGTGGGAGCGGGGGAAAGAGGTAGGGGAAGTCCTCTTGTGGAAATATTCTTCTAACTGCTTTCCTTTTCACTGAAATAGTAAACAAGGCCATCAGCTGAGAGTGGGGATGGGGAGACAGTGTAGAGATTTGAGGGGAGCGGAGAAAGCATCAGACTGTAAAACAACATATGCAAAAAAAGAACAAACTGTTCCTAACAACCCAGTTCTCTCTGTTATATGTTACATTTTAGGGAATATCACAACTTTCTCCTGTTATTACCCATATAAAAGCTAGAAAGTATTTTAGATTCTTCTTTCTCCCTAATTCCTTCATCAAACAATTGCTCAATTCCAAAACAGAAGTGTAACAAATCCACTCTCCTTGTTCCCTCCTCCGGGGCCTTGGTCCACCTCTCCTCTAGATGATTACAAAAACCTCCCTACCAGCTTCCTGACTCTACACACAGCACTCTTTCTGTGTATGAACAAATATGGAAATTATTTAATTATCAAAATCTATCAAGTGTCAAATTGTTTGGCTCTGGGTTAGATGTTAAACAAAGAAAACTATTCAGACTTAATGCTATAACCACACAAGTCTTTAAATAAAAGCAAATGTTTTCCAGTTCAAAGAAATTCAGTACCTTCTTTGCATGGCATTATAAGGCTCTTCATGATCTTGCCTCTGCCCACCTGTATGGCCTCATTTCCAGGCACTTCCCTCCTTCCAGTTTATACTCAAGCAAATACTATACCAAAGTAAGAGACACATTTCCCGTGCTCTTGGTCCATGAACAGAGGCAGAAAGTATTGGTTCAGAAAGATGTAACAAAGACATACCAAAGAGCATTTCCTGCCTGTTGACGTTAGGCAGCAGAGTATCTATACCGCATGCAAACAGTGATCTCATGCTGCAGAACAGCATTTGTAGCATAGCATTTTAAAAGTCTTTCAATGCTTCTATCATTTGCCACCATACAAAGAGGCAGTCATTTTCCTCTTTTTCTTCTGTCTTCCTCCTTTAATTTTCTAGTTCCTCTTTTCCCTCTGACTCAAGACAATGTTGGAAACCAACTGGCTACTGTTTTGAAGTCCAGTCTGTATTGCCTCTGGCAGTTCAAATTATTTCTTAGTACATGAAAGGTAGAGGAAAAATGATTTTAAAATATTTTAGTTAACAAGCAGAGTTCCTCTTTTATCATCTGGCCAGTTTTAAGGAAAGAGAATAATAAATATAGATTTCTATATTATATATAATAAATAATAATATATTAGTATTACTTCTGGTGGTTTTAAAATGGTGGCACAAATTCTTTGATACTAATCTCTTTAAGAGGGGGAGACTAATTTCCCCCTCCCCTTGAGTTTGGGCAGGACTTACTGCCTTCCTGCTAAAGAACAAAACATGGCAAGAGTCATGGTGGTGTCCGTCTTTGGAGATGAGGTCATACAAGGCACTGCTGCTTCCTTCTTGCTCACTCTCCTGAACTGCTCACTCTCAGCAAGTCGGCTGCCACGTCGTGAGGACACTGAGCAACTTATAGAGAGGCCTGTATGGTGAGAAACTGAGTCCTCCTGCCAACAACCTCTTGGAAGTGAACGCTCAAGCACAAAAGATGCAGCCCTGGCCCATGTCCTGACTGCTGCCTCCAGAGAAACCTGTGCTGGAGCTACCTAGATTGCTAAGTCACTTCAGAATCCCTGAACCACAAAAACTGTGAGATAACAAATGTTGGTTCAAAATCACTAAGTTTAAGGGCTGGCCCGTGGCTCACTCAGGAGAGTGTAGTGCTGATAACACCAAGGCCACAGGTTCGGATCCTGCATTAGGATGGCCGGTTGACTCACTGGGTGAGCGTGGTGCTGACAACACCAAGCCAAGGGTTGAGATCCCCTTACCGGTCATCTTTAAAAACAAAACAAAACAAAAACAAAAAAACTAAGTTTAATGTAATTTGTTTGTTGCAAGATATAACTAATATAGTACTCATGATTATCAAATAATTTGTAATAATCAAATAGATCTCAAATTCTAAACTCAGGTCATTTTCACTTTATTTCACTACTATGAACTGATTCCAAAAAAGTCAAAAATTTCATAAGATCATCATCTCTTGCCCTTTAAATTTAGCCTAGAATATTAATTTCTACTCTATGGTAAAAGAGAAACAAGTAGGAATTTTTAGATGGGGGTTTAATAAGAAAGAAGACAGAGTACTTAACAATTTATAAAGAATTTTACCTATGTAATCTTACCTTTTCATAGATGAATATAGATGTCTGCACATATATCAACCAAGAGCACCAATTTCATCAACAACCATCTTAACTCTTTAAGAATGCATAAAAATATGAAAATTATTTAAGAGTCTAAATCTATCAGAGGGTCTAATTATGTGACTGATGTTGGGTTAGATATTATTCAAAGAAATTATTTATGCTTATCTGCAACTATTTCCAGACCTCTAATATTCATTATTCAGGGACTATGTAAAACTCCTCAAAATTAAATTTATAAGTGATCAATTAAATTAAAAAGTCACATATTCCAACAAGTGCTGGAATGGTTATCCTGAAAGGAACAATGAAAATAAACCTCCTATTGCATAAAACATAGCACTCGATATGAACCAAATTTTCTGAGCATTAAAAATAAGATATCACTTGGGTACACAGAGCCAACCATTACATTACTGTTCAGTCTCAAACTTCTATTCACCCTTTCTTCTTCTCCTGGTTCAGTAGTGTAGACTCAGGGATTTAACCTATTAGCATTATGTTTTTTTTTTTTCCTTTTTGTCTTTTTTTTCATGACCGGTAACGGGATCGCAACCCCCGGTGTCGCGCCCGCACCGCGACCGGCAATGGGATCGCAACCCTCGGTATCGCGCCCGCACCGCGCTCAGCCAGTGAGCGGACCGGTCTCTATATGGGATCCGAACCCTCGGCAGGAGCGCCAGTGCGCTCCCAAGAGCCGCACTCAACCGAGTGCGCCACCCGGCCGGCCCTTAGCATTATGTTTTTTTTTTTCCTTTTTGTCTTTTTTTTCATGACCGGTAACGGGATCGCAACCCCCGGTGTCGCGCCCGCACCGCGCTCAGCCAGTGAGCGGACCGGTCTCTATATGGGATCCGAACCCTCGGCAGGAGCGCCACTGCGCTCCCAAGAGCCGCACTCAACCGAGTGCGCCACCCGGCCGGCCCTTAGCATTATGTTTTCCATTTGCTGCTCTCAAGAAATGTTTTTGTTTTGTTTTGTTTTGTTTTGTTTAGGAAAGGAATTAACGTCTTCATAAAATGTACTTGTTTACTATTTAAAGGGCAATGTGGAAAAGGAAAAAGAAAAGGTCATCACTATCACGACATCATGACCTGAACAAACAGAAGCTTTCTGGAGAACTTTTGTTTCTAAAACAAAACTACAAAAAATGATATTGATGGGGAATAAATGCAATCAACAATTTATAAGTATTTAAAACACATAACTGGCCAATTCTTTAAGACTAAAATAGATCTAAATCAACTGACACTGTGCTCTTGTACTCCGCTTATTTTTGTAGTTATATTTTCATCTACTTTGACTTAGAACTGAAGGACTATGCATAAAGCTATAACGTTTACTTGCTCTAAGTTTACTTGTCAAATTTAAGAAAGCCCTTTTGTGTACTGTGAGCATGAGATCACAGGCAAGGATCTCCTTGGCCTCCATTCTCCACAAAGATCACGCATTTGTCAGCAGGCATTTATGTACCTCCTCTCTCGAGGCTGTGGGGTAAACACAGCAGGAGGCCTCCATCCCTCCTCAGGGATTTCTCCAGCTTCCCCAATCCACAGCCCTTCCTTTGAACTGTGTGTTGAATATTAGACTCATTTAACATTTACCTTGTATAGATATTTAATTTTTGGTGTAAAAGATCTACCTCTCCAAATTAAAAACAATGTAAAAGCAAGTATCTTCCTAGATTCATTTTTTTAAAAAAAATCCTTACTGCCTAGACCAATTGTCTCTACATATTGCAATGATTCAATAATTACTTGTCAAAACAAGATAATTTAGGGGAAATAATCGAGAATATTTTTAAATGAGCAGATAGTCATAAACAAATTCTAGAAAACATTTATTATTTGTGTTGCAGTTGGAATTACGCATTTAATTCTGTTAATGCCTTATTTTGTGATTTTTGGCAGGTATTAAATTGCTTTGATTCATCAATTATCTCATAAAAATTAGCTGATATTTTTTGAATATTTTCAGGCTTTTTTTGAAAAAGGAAGATATAAATAACTATTTTGCTAAATGCTCCTTTATCACACTGTAAAGAACTGTCATAAATTCTCTACTGTAACTCACATTTGCAAAGAATTGCAAGTATATCAGCACTATGACAAAATAAAATCAAAATAAGATAAAAATAGAGGAGAAAAAAGCTCTGATTCCAAGTTGAATTTCTACTTAATAACTGGAGTTGACATTCAACTATGGCATTTTGGCCTAGCCTGAAAGACATTTTTGGATGTAATTTCCAGCTCAAATCAATAAGAAATGTTCACAGAGCTTGCATTATTTCATGATGTCCTGCCTTTTACCACCTACTCCCTCTTCTCCAAATGATCTACAGAAAAAAACCCAGTAGGCCCTGAGTGACAAATAGGGCTGTGAATAAGAGTTAATATATAGGGTGGGTTACATTGATGCAGCTCCTATAAATAAAAGAAGAACAGTCATCTCCACCATGTCATCACAAGCAATGCCTCAGGGGAGGGCAGTATTTCAGAAATAGGTCATCTGAGCTAGAGGGAAAAGAGTTCAATTTCCCTGCACTTCTTTACTAAACATAAAAAAATTCTGTCTGGTTATAGAAATTACGGATATAAGTAATGAAAATAAAAACCGTCCAAGTGCCCAGGTCTGAAAAGTCCAGAATTAAGTCTAAAGAAATTTAACAGCAGCTCTAAAAATTCACATATTTGCTGCAATTTTTTTTCACTTTGCTTCATGTGCGATCATGGACGTTTTCTGGAGCACACTGGCTCAGATTCATATGAAACATGCTCCTGTAACTCTTTTATCCCTGGTAAAAATTTCCTCGTAGATTCCTCTTAAGATACTATAGAGGATGTGACTATGATCATTTTTTTTTTCTCTCTCTCTCTCTCTTTTTTTTTCTCTCTCTCTCCCCCTCTCCCTCTCCTTTTTCATTTTAAAAAGAGTCTGGCTGCAGAGTGGTTTAAGCACTAATGTTGAAAGGCCATCAGACTATAGCCAGGTCTCCTTGCTGCCACCTTCAAGTCCTGCTTCTGCATAGGCCACGTTAAACACATCAGTGTACCTCCTACTCCCCACCCCAACAAAATCAACAGTATTTTAAATATTTATTGCAGTGTCTCAAGAAACACCAACTCGAGGGAAATAGGGAGTAGTCACCATCCACACAGAGGGTTTAAAGAGGTTTTAAGAAGCCTCTTTTCCAAATCAGGACTCTGTGGTCAGATTGCCTGGGTTTAAATCTCAGCTTTGCCAGTTTTTAGTTATGTGACTTTGAGCAAGTTCCCTAAATATTCCATGTCTCAGTTTCCTCATCTGTTAAGTGGGAATAAGACCATGACTACTTCCTAGGGTTGTTATGCCAAGTCCTTAGGACGGTGTCCACAGAATTTGCCCAATAAATATCACATGTTAATTGTCTCCTACACACAAGGCAGTTATTTTCAAAGTCCTATCTAAAGTCCCACTCCATACTGCTCAAACAACTCCCTCATATACAGCCTGGACTGTTCTTCTCTCCCTTGACTGCTTTTTCTTTTTGCCTTTATTCATTTTCTTTGGCCAGTAGCTCTGACCTTTCCAAAATAGATTAGTTTGGCCTCCTCAAGCTTCTCCAGTTTTTTGTTTTGTTTTGTTTGTTTTTCCACTTTTCCCACTAACCCTATTCTTTTAGAATGGAGTAGGGAGAGGGAAAGATTGCAAAAACTTATCCTCCATGATTTTTTTTTTTTTCAAAAATTACTGTCACAGAAGTTTAGAAATATCTATGATCTTTATTTCTAAAAAAGCAATGCTGTATGTTACACTTAAGATTATAACATTAATGAAAAGAATGGTTGAAAATTTTTCATTAGTTCAAATACTTCACAAGAAGAAGAGAATGAAGAACTTGGTTATTTTAGTGAATATCAAAAATCCTCCTGAATTTTCTGGCCTATGTTATAGTTCAGACTTAAGTAGTCAATATTCAACTGCTCCATTCAAACAGCTTTCCAGAGTTGGTACCTATGCCTTTAAAAACCAGTGTCACAAAAAGTTATTAGGACATTTTATAAACAATCAATAAACAGTAATTCAATAACCACACTTCCTTTTAGGTTCCTTGGTAATAGCTGGAATGAATTATTGGCTTACTCAATACAGTTGGTCTTACACAAAGAGAAGACACAAAATTCGTTTTGCCTCATTTAGGAAAAATAGCCAAAAGCACTTTTCTTTTAAGCTTAAAGTTTGTTGGAAGGTAATATATAGACTAGTTAAGACAGGGGCTGTGCTGGTTATCATTTGTTTCCAGCTGGCTGATTATTATGTGGCTTCTTCATGACAACTCTCTCATTCCTTGTCTCTATTAGTTCCAAAGACTGACACAGCACTTGGTGCCAAGGGTGTGAAGTAACTGGAACTCTCATACACTGCTGCTAAGAATGCAGTAACAGACACCTACCATGTGACCCTGCAATTCCCCTCCTATACATTTACCCAAGAGAAATGAAAAAAATAATAGCTGACATTTATGGATCACTTCCAGTGTGCCAGGAACTTCAGCGTGTGAATGCAGTGTTACCCTTTGAGGCAGGTCCTTTCATTACCCCCATTTTGCAGATGAGAAAACTGAAAACTCAAAGGGATTAACCAGTTACATCCTGGTTAGTCATCAAGTAAGTAGTAAGGATGGGACTCAAGCCCAGAGCAAACAATCTTAACAATTATTCCCAAAGCCTCACTGCAACTCTCCATTTTGATTTCAGAAATTTCAAGAGAAAGAAAGAGTAGTTCACACAAAAGCAAACATGGCCCTGAGTTTGTTTACACAGTTCCAAATTTAAAGATAATACTGGAATCATATATTATTGCATTTTGCTATTGGCCTTGATTCCTGGTCAGCCAGATTACCTTTTTATACTACAGCAGCCAGATTCGGAGTGTGTCCATTCATCTGACTGTTTCTTCTCACTCCTTTTCTCTGAAGAATTAATTCTCAGACAAAATAATATTGAACTGGGTAGTACAAATCTAGGAGGAAAATGGGCAGCAGGGAGAGGGTAGAGAATGGGGAAGGTCAGCAACACATTTAGGAAGCTATGTTTTGGAAACTCTCCTTTATGTAAAGTTACTACATCTCTAGTGAAGTTACTGAAGGCTATTTATCTCAGAAAATGCTTGGTGTGAGTGAACGTTTTTGGAAAGGAGTGAAGAGCCCAAGCTTCATTTCAAGTTATCACAGGGTAAAAAACAGAGACCAGCAGGACGTGGGAGAACAGAGAGAGACAGGAGGAAGCTCAAGAAATCGGCAGAAATCTGAGGGACAGCTTCGGACCAACTGGGAATCTGGGGCTGAACCCACTTCTATCAGATCTGCAAGCAAGCAGTGGGCCCTGGTTTGAGTGGGATTATATATTTATGTAATCAGATTTAAATTATCCCCCACTAAAATGACCAGAACTAAAAAGACTGACATTCCACACGTTGCTAAGGATTTGAAGTACGTGGAACTCATACATATTGCTGGTAAGAATGCAATATGGTACAGCCACTTTGGAAGAGGGTTTGGAAGTTTCTTATAAAATTAAATGTACAACTAATCATGTGACCTAGCAATTCCTCTCCTATATATTTAGCCAAGAGAAATGAAAACATGTCCACGCAAAGACCTGTTGCAAACACTGACAGCAGTTTTCACAGTAGACAAAAACTGGAAACAACTCAAGTGTAGGTCAACTGGTGCAAATTGTGGTTTACCATACCTGCAACAAATCACTCAGCAGTGAAAAGGAAAACTACCGATACTTGCAACAACATGATGAATCTCACAATCATTACACTAAGTAAAAGAAGCTAGACACAAAAGACCACATTCTGTATGATTCCATCAGATGACAGTCTAAAAAAGGCAAAACAATAGTGACAAAAAAGCAGATCAGTGATTGTCAGGGGTTGGGGGTTGTGGAGGAGATGAACTGAAAAGGGGTACACAGGAATATCTGAGGTGACAGAAACATTCTATATCTTAATTGTAGTGGTGGTTATATGACTATACATACATTTGTCAAAATTCATCAAATTGTACACTTAAAATGGGTGAATTTTATTGCATGTGAACTATATCTCTATATAGTTGAGAGTTTTTTGTTGCTGTTATTATTGTTGTTTGTTTATTTTAATTTAAATCATCCTCCCTGGTAATCATAAAGAGGAAGACTGTATATCCTGAGGATGCTTTCTTACAGAAGGGCAAGTCCCATTCACTTCACCCTAGTGATTTTGTTGCACAGTTGTTTTTTAGGCCACAATTTTAAAGTATACTTACTTTCTAAAAGCTAAACGTCGTCTTCTTAAGTGCACAGAATCATAGCCCTTGGTATATACTACTAAGGCTGTCAGAAAAAAAATTTGAATCAAATTTGAGTTCAGAAAAACGGCAAGTTATTTTTTAGTATAACAATGTCCCAAATACTGCATGGGACATGTTTTTTATTTGCTATATCTGGCAACCCTACTTACAACACTATAATCATCAGTACATTTATGGCCTTTTCGACTTTATTAATCATTCACATACTTAATTGATTAACTAATTAATTAATCACAGATTCATGTCATAGCTGCAGTTATGTTTAGTAAAAACTGCTGGAACCACCCTCTCGAGAAAGCATGTAGCAACTCAAAGGTACTGAGAATGACTTACTGAGAAGTAACTGACTTAAAACCTTGGTAATCAAATTGTGATCTCTAGAGCCAGGGCATCATCAAGTTGCTACCTGTTAAAAAAAAAAAACCCTCAGGTTCCACCCTAGACCTACTGAATTCAGAATTTGCATTTTAAGATTACAAAGTGATTCCTACACACAATAAAGTTTGAGAATCATGATTTTAGAAAGCTGTGTTCTGGGAAAATTCCCAGGCTGGCGATATGCAGAATGGACTGAAGAGAAATTGACTGCTGTAGAGAAACTCCTTAAAGAACATTTAAAAAGCGACAGCATAACTTCGAGATCTGAATTTTGGTATAGGCAGCAAGAATGAAAAGAAAGGAATTGAAATGAGAAACACTGACGGAGAAAAAATCAGTGGGACTTGGTAACAGACTCAATGGAGGAGGGAAAAGAAAGATGTCAGAATTTGAATATAAATCAAATAGAAGCATCAATACTTCTAATATGATTGGCAGTGGCTCACGACCTTGGAGGCACATTGTAATCACTAGGGAGCTTTAAAAAATACTGATACTTGGGCCACAATTCCAGAGATTGATTCAGAGAAAAGCCTGGACATTAGAATTTTCATTTTATTTTATTATTATCACTTTTTATTTAGTGACTTTTTATTTCATTTATTTTCATTAAACATAATTGATTATACATATTTGTAGGGTAGAGAGTTTACTATCAAAATGTGATGATCAAGGGCCGTCCTGTGGGTCATAAGGGAGAATGTGGTGCTGATAACACCAAGGCCACAGGTTCGGATCCTATACAGGGATGGCTGGTTAGCTCACTGGCTGAGCGTGGTGCTGACAACACCAAACCAAAGGTTGAGATCCCCTTACCAGTCATCTTTAAAAAAAAAAAAAAAAAAAAAGTGATGATCAAATCAGAATAGTTGGCATATCTGACATTAGAATTTTTAAATGCTATACCCAGGCGTGCCTGTGAGAATGTCTGCAGAAGAGATTAGCATCTAAATCAAGAGACTGAGTAAAGACGATCCTCCCTCACCAAATACGGGTGAGCATCAACCAATTCTTTCAGGGCCCAGATATAACAAAAAGGTGGAGGAAGGACAAAATTTGCTCTCTCTTCTGGAGCTGGGATGTCCATCTGCTCCTGCTCTTAGACATCAGAACTCCAGGTTCTCCAACCTTTGGACTGTGGAACTCATATCAGCATCCCCTACCCCATATCTCAGGTCTTAGGATTCAGACTGAATTACACCACTGGCATTCCTGGTTCTCCAGCTTGAAGATGGCACAACGTGGAACTTCTTGGCCTCCATAATCATCTGACCAATTCCCATAATAAATCCCCTCATATATCTAAATATATCCTATTGTTTCTGTTTCTTTGAAAAATCCTGACCAATAAATACAATTGGTAATCTTTTAGAATTCCCCAGTTGCTTATAACGTGCAGCCAGGGTTGAGAATGTTCAATCAAAACATTCAGTTTAATTGACAATTTATTAAATTTTTTTTCAAATAAATGTAAAATGAATATGGAATTCAATGCTATCATAATCCAAACCTTCCAATTAGGTGAAATACAAGGGGTCTTCAAAAAGTTCAAGGAAATACATATTATGAAAAAATTATGCATGGACTGAAAAAATTTTTTTGCACCAAAGTAAATGGACATTAATTTGTCATAACATGTCTAAGCAGGATCTAGTTTGAGGTACTAAGAAGAATAAGACAGTGTGATAACAGCCCCTATCAGAGTAACATGAATTCTGCTAAAATTGAAGAAAGAACATCAAATTTATAGTGAAGCCTGGGTAGAAGAAAAGTGAAATCACTGATGCTTTATGAAAAGTTTATGGGGTCAATGACCCAGAGAAATCAGCAGTTTAAGATGGATAACTCGATGTAAGAAGTAATGAGATGACATTGAAAATAAAGCCCATAGCAGCAGACTATCCACATCAATTTGTCAGGGAAAAATGAATATTGTTTATGCCCTAATTGAGGAGGACTGACGATTAACAGTAGAAACAATAGCCAACACCACAGACATCTCAATTGGTTCAGCTTACACAACTCTTACTGAAAAATTACAGTTGACCCAACTCTGCTCTGCACATTGCATGCCAAAACTATTGCATGCAGATCAGCTGCAGACAAAAGCAGAGCTTTTAGTTATTAATTTATTTATACATTTTTATAGGGTGCAGAGTTGACTATCCATATTTGTGTACAGTATGTGATCAAATCAATATTATTAGCATGTTCATCATTACAAATTGTAATTACTTTTTGTGTCCCTTCCCCAGTTACTCCCTGTCTTCCCCCCCTCCCCCTTTCCCATCTCTAGTAACTATAGGTCTATTCTCTCCTTCTGAAAGTTCAGTGTTTTATTATGGTCTTTCTTTCTCTGTTTCTTAGCTCCCACTTATGAGAACATGAAGTATTTCTCTTTCTGTGCCAGGCTTATGTCACTTAACATAACTTTCTCCAAGGTCATCTATGTTGCTGCAAATGCCAGAATTTCATCCTTTTTTTATGTCTGAATAGTATTCCATTGTGTATATATATATACCACATTTTCCTTATCCAGTTGTCTGACATTTAGGTTAGTTCTGTATCTTGGCTATTGTAAATAGAGTTGCAATGAACATGGGAGTGCAAGTATCCTCCCGACATGATGATTTCCATTCTTTTGGATATATACCTAGAAGTGGAACTGCTGGATCTCATGGTAGTTCTATCTGCAGTTGTTTGAAAAAACTCCATACTGTTTTCCACAATGGCTGTACTAATTTACAGTCCCACCAACAGTGTAGAAGAGTTCCCTTTTCTCCATATCCTCACCAGCATTTGTTATTCTTAGTCTTTTTGATAATAGCCAGTCTAGCTGGGGTGAAATGATCTCTCAATGTGGTTTTGATTTGCATTTCCCTGATAATTAGTGATGCTGAGCATTTTTTCATGTACCTGTTGGCCATTTGTATGTCTTCCTTCAAAAAATGTCTATTCATTTCCTTTGCCCATTTTTTAATTGGATTATTTGTTTTTTTCACTTTGAAGTTTGAGTTCCTTGTATATTTTGGATATTAATCCCTTGTTGGATGTGTAGTTTGCAAATGTTTTCTTGCATTCCATAGATTGTCTTTTCACTCTGTTGATTGTTTCCTTTGCCGTGCATAAGCTTTTTAATTTGATATAATCCCATTTGTTTATTTTTTCTTTTCTTGCTCCTGCATTTGGGGTCTTATTCTTAAAGTCTTTGCCTAGTCCTATGTCCTGAAGTGTTTCCCCTATGTTTTCTTCTAGGAGTTTTATAGTTTCAGGTCTTATTACTTAAGTCTTTTATCCATTTTGAGTTGATTTTGGTATATGGTGAGAGGTATGGGTCTAGATTCATTCTTTTCCACATGGATATCCAGTTTCCTCAGCACCATTCATGGAAGGAGCTGTCTTTTCCCTAATGTGTGTTCTTGATGACTTTGTCAAAGATCAGTTGGCTGTAGTACCTCGGTTGATTTCTGGGTTCTCTATTCTGTTCCAGTAGTTCATGTGTCTGTTTTTATGATGGTACCACGCAGTTTTGGTTACTATAGCTTTGTAGTATAATTTGAAGTCAAGTACTGCAATGCCTCCAGTTTTATTTTATTTTTTTGCTCAGAATTGCTTTGGCTATTTGGGGTCTTTTGGTGTTCTATATGAATGTTAGGATACTTATTTCTATTTCTTCGAAGAATGTCATTGGTATTTTGATGGGAATTGCATTGAATCTGTAGATCACTTTGGGTAGTATTTTCACAATGTTAATTCTTCCAGTCCATGAACAAGAAATGTCTTTCCATCTTTTGGTGTCCTCTTTAATTTCTTTCAGCAGAATTTTGTAGTTCTCATTGTAGAGATCTTTTACTTCTTTGATTAAATTTATTTCTAGGTATTTTATTCTTTTAGTAGATATGGTAAATGGGCTTGCTTGCTTTATTTTTTTTCTTCTGCTAGTTCATTGTTGGTATATAAGAATGGTAGTGATTTTTGTGTATTTATTCTGTATCCTGCATCTTCACTGAATTTGTTTATCAGCTCTAGGAGTTTTTTGGTAGAGATTATGGGTTTTTCTATATATAGGATCATGTCATCTGTCAACAGTGACAATTTGAATTCATCTTTTCCAATTTAGATGCCCTTTATTTCCTTCTCTCGCCTGATTGCTCTGGCTAATACTTCCAATACTATGTTTAATAGGAATGGTGAGAGTGGGCATCCTCATCTTGTTTACATCAAAAGAATAGAAAGACTTCCAGTAAACAACTAACATTAAATCTCAAAGAACTAGAAAAACAAGACCAATCTAATCCCAAAACTAGCAGGTGGAAATACATCTTAATTAGCAGAACTAAATTAGAGACCAAAAGAATGATACAAAAAAATCAATGAAACAAAAAGTTGGGGTTTTGAGAGGATAAATAAAACAAACAAGCTACTGGCCAGACTAACTAAAAAAAGAATTGAGAAGACCCAAATAACAAAAATCAGAAATGAAAAAGGAGACATTACAACTGATAACACAGTAATACAAAGAATCATTACAGATGATTATGAACTATATGCCAACAAATTCAAAAACCTGGAGGAAATGGATAAGTTTTTGGATACATACAAACTACAAAGACTGAACCTAGAAGAAATACAAAACCTGAACAGACTTGGTAACAAGCAACAAGACTGATGCAGTAATCAGCAGTCTCCCAACAAAGAAAAGCTCTGGACCAAACAGCTTCACTGCTGAATTCTACCAAACATTTAAAGAAGAATTAACACCAGTGTTTCTCAAACTATTCCAAAAAATTGAAACAAGAGGCTATATTCTAAAATTCATTCTATGAGGCCAGCATCACCCTGATACCAAAACCAGACAAAGACACAACAAAAAAAGAAAGCTACAGGCCAATATCCTTGATGAACTTTGGTGCAAAAATCCTCAACAAGATATTAGCAAACAATACAATAGCACATCAGAAAGATTATACACCATGATCTAGTGGTATTCATCTCAGGGATGTAAGGATGGTTCCACATATGCAAATCAATAAACATGACACACCACATCAACAAAATCAAGGACAAAAACCTTATGATTATCTCAACAGACACAGAAAAAGCATTTAACAAAATTTTAGAATCCTTTCATGATAAAGACCCTCAACAAATTAGGTACAGAAGGAAAATATCTCAACATAATAAAAGCCATATATGACAAACCCACTGCCCAAATCATCCTTAATGGGGAAAAACTGAAACTTTTCCTTAAATCAGAACTTTTAATGGAAATTTTAAACAAGTGGAATCAAGATCCTGAAGCATTTCTTCAATGAATTGTAAAAGGAGATGAACTATGGCTTTACCAGTAAGATCCTGAAGACAAAGCAAAATCAAAACCATGGCTACCAAGAGGTGAAAGTGGTCTAGTCAAAGCAAAAGTGAAACAACAAAGGTCATGGCTACAGTTTTGGGGATGCTCAAAGCATTTTGCTGTTGACTTTCTGGAGGACCAAAGAATAACATCTGCTTATTATGAGAGTGTTTTGAGAAAGTTAGCCAAAGCTTTAACAGAAAATGCCTGGGAAACCTTCACCAGAGAGTTCTTTTCCACCACAACTATGCTCCTGCTCATTCCTCTCATTAAACAAGAACAATCTGTGAGAGTTTCAATGGGAAAATCATTAGGCATCTACCCTGCAGGACTGATTTGGCTCCTTCTGACTTCTCTTTGTTTCCTAACCTTAAAAAATCTTTAGAGCCCCTATTTTTCTTTGGTTAATAATGTAAAAAAGACTGCATTGACATGGTTAAATTTCCAGGACCCTCAGTTATTTAGGAAAGAACAAATGGCTGGCATCATCACCTACAAATGTGTCCTGAACTTGATGGAGTTTATGTTAAGAAACAAAGTTTATGTTTTTTATTTTTAGCTTTTAATTCCATTTCTACAAAGTTTTTGAAGTCCCCTCATGTAAACCAACATAATTTCATTTGCTTGTTATAATGTCACATTGAAATTTACACAACTGAAATTAGCTACAATTTCCATTTTTTCAAAACCTTAATTTGAATCCAAAGAAATCAGGTAATGACCACTTCAATTGGATGACCGTCTACAAAATGAGTGTTATTAGACACTTGAAATATAATATGAAATAAATTTATTCCAATCACAACCATAATTATATAACTTAAGATAAAATAAAGTCTTTGGGGGAAGAGGGGAGGCAGGAAATGACATATAAAATGTATTTTAAGTTAAAAGCCATAGTAAAGACTTTATCAGTATTCAATCCTATAATTATAGTCTAAATAAAAAATACCAAGCAGAATGTTTAAGTTCTTTATAGCTAATTTGTCACTCTAGTATTTTTCATATATGTGCAAAGTAAAAAAATTTTTTTAAATAAAAATGTTCCAAATGACCTTTTATAAGATGGAAAATTTGCTTACCTCTTCCCTATGATTCTTAATTGGCATACAAAGAATACTTTGTGTCTTGTAGCCTGTAATTTGGTCAACTTCTGCATTGAACCGAGGATCCTAGTAAGGAAAAAGAAATTCAATTTAATGACTGATCTGTTCAAAGACTGATTTGATTTTCTGATATATTAGATTAGAGAAATCTAACCTTTGACTTACCTTGTTAACTATGAGTAACAATTTTATTGCTGTAGAAGGCATCAAATCATGTAAGTATAAATCTTCGTACAAGATAAATTTAAGTGTTTTTTTTAGCAGCTATTTTTTATGAGAAACAAAAAAATACAGACCTGAACAAAGGTTCAAAAATACAGAAAATTCAATATATTGGATAGCCTTACTTAAATTCAGAAAAAAGTGGCATCTCTCTACCTCTGTAATACAATTTGGCTGTCTTCATCTCACCAGTGTTCTACTGTGTCATCCAAAGAAAAGCATCTCTGCTCTAAAACTTTTTCTAAAAACCTATCACCTCCAAAATGACCTTTCTAATAAATGACCTTGTTTCCCTTGCAATGGTTGTTTTTACATTTCCTCAGTATTCTGTACTTCTATCTCAGGTATGCATAAGAACTTAAATTTTTGGTATATATATATATAAAATGCATGACTCAGTTGGCTTATAAACAATTCCTTAATCTTTTGAATCTCTTTCCTCTTTATAAAACACATTACAAGTATGCATTTCAATAATCGCAACCGATTTGAGAGTTGCAAAAGTCCTAAATGTGAATTAAAGAAAAAAAAGCTTAATTTTCCATTAAGCTTTAGATAGAGAAGATCTAAAATTAGGCCGTAAACTCCGTGAGGACTTTTATTATTTTGGTTTGTTACTATACTCCCAGTACTTAGCACAGGAACTCAAATGAATTTGTTAAACAAATGAAAAACTTCATTAACAACTGATACTACAATTATCAAATGTGATCATTTTTAGCTTATTATAATTTAAAGCAAATCTTGTTGGAAACCAAAGTAGAGGAATGGACAGATACAACTACATGAGGTAAGATTGGAATGGAAACAAACATTCCAGAACATAAACATCTGAATGAGTGTTGTTCCCTTCATAGCAATAACCTCGGGAAGTTACATGTTTAACCTAATAATAACATCACTGCTCTAAAAAGCTCTGTATTTGGAATTCCCTTCAGAGAATACGGAATATTCGCACTGGAAAATCCTCATCTCTGGAAGGTCATTTCTATTTTTTAAAAAAATTAGTCTAAAGTCATGCAAAGCCAAGGCTGTAAAAGAAGTAGGTGACTACACTAGATTTCATCAATTGGGGTCAGAAATGAGGCCAACTTTCTCCTGAGAGGGCCAAACTTGGCTTTAAAGATCATTTCAAAAGAAAAGTTACAAAATGGTGGAAAATCAATATAACTACTTTATGTTATAAATAAACACTACTGCATTTTTTCCTTTTTCTGCAAACATGCTCAAAGTTATATTAAGACAGAAAAAACCTTAGTTGAATGTTTCTAATAAAACAGGTCTTATTTTTACCTTTAGATATTAAAGGTATCTAAAGAAAGCAGACAAGATACTGACATTGTTGTATTATTACCATATTATTTTACAAACTAATAATTAAAACGTGAAGAAAGTGCATCCTTAGCAATGATTTTGTTAAAGAATATTTGAATTACAAGACAATTATAAAGAAGAGGATCTACCCAACTATCTAATCAAAGCAGTAGAGTTTGACAAACGTTAATTAGTAGGACTTCACAGCTTTTTTGTGTCTATTGTTAATTTAAAATCAACAGCAGTCCTAGATTTCACTCTTCTTTAAAGTGGGTGGGAATCATACATCCTTCA
The DNA here is from genome assembly GCF_000696425.1 of Galeopterus variegatus. Taxonomy (NCBI): domain Eukaryota; kingdom Metazoa; phylum Chordata; class Mammalia; order Dermoptera; family Cynocephalidae; genus Galeopterus; species Galeopterus variegatus. The sequence continues at coordinate 210,573 of NW_007727785.1, forward strand.
AATTCACTTTATGTTGTAAAAGAAAAATGTGAGATAGAATAAGATTTTAAAGAGTTTACTGAAGTTAGTAGCAAGTCATGAGTTGGGGAACACCAGGCTGAAAGAGGTTTAGTGTACCAATAAAAAATTGTCAGGGGCAAGTATTATGGGGTAAATGAGGAAGCAAAATAAAGAAATTATTTGATTGGTTGCAATTATGCAGTTGCCTTATTTGGTCTATCCCATTGGAAAGTCCCTAGTAACATAATTATAAGTTTGCTGGCTACTTCTGACTGGTTGAGCTTAAGTTCTATTTTTCTTTAATATGAGCATTTAAAAGAAATAGCTCAAGTTAAGTTTTGCTTATTTCTGCAAATCAAGCAAGGTAGAGGTCACTTATGAGGCCTAAATGGTTTTGTCTGCTAAGTGACCCTTGGTCTCCATTTTAATTAACTTTAACCAAGTGAAGTTCCAATCTCCTGGCACACTGAAGAGTGTTCCTTTAACAATATGCTCAGTGCAAAGACAATATAAATAGAGGACACCTAACCCCTATAGGTCCAGGAAACACCAAAGAAAAAAATGGAACACTATTATTATTGTGATTATTCCTTTCACTGTTTATGAGAACATGACAGTATGAAAAAACACAAAATATGAGACAACAAAGCCACAGACAGTGCAGAGGGAAAGATACATCACTGCCATGCAGTATTCTGACTTTCTGCCTCGGAGCATTCTCCTGCTCTGGTGAAGGCAGGTGCTACCCAAGCCAAGCAACAGTTCCAAACAGAACTGAAAGAAGTTCCAAATTTCTGAAGTGGCCAGAATTTGTAAAGCAAAGTAGAGGGGCTCTGCTGTGTGGGTGGGGAGAGGGTAAAGAGGGGTAGAGTAAAGAAGACGGAGTGGCTATTCACTTTGAACACATAAAGGACTAGCAAAAATTACCTGCTGAAGGCTGAAAGCTGAATAATGATACGAGTTAAGGAAGTGTTTGGAGGCACTGAAGTTCCAGCCCAGCCAGAGTAGAGAATTCACTCTAAGCAACTCAGGCATTCAATTGAGGCAGGGAAAGGTCACTCTTTAAGGTTAAGGACTATACCCTATAGTCTAGGTACTCCCTAAACCTAAATTCAAAACTAGTAATAGGTCCCCCCTAGTAAATTATAAGACCAAGCCTGACAGGATCAAAAGGATCTGCCAATAATTTTACTGCCTCCCAGAACAAACCTCATCCCTATTTTAAAGGAAGAGGATACAATCTAAATGCTCTGTAGTGAAACACACGCAATTTCCAGCATACAATAACAAATTACTACACATCTGAAGAAATGGAAAATGCAACCCACAGAAAAAAGAAAAAGTAGTCAATAGAAAATGACCCCAAGATGATTCAGATGTTGGAATTAACAGACAAGGACTTTAAAGCTGTTATTATAAGTGTATTTAAGAACATAACGGAAAGTATGGCAATAATGAAGGGATAGGAATCAAAAATAGATAACCAAATGGAAATTCTAGAACTGAAAAGTATAATGTGTAAAACAAAAAGTTCACTGATGGGTTTAACAGCAGACTGGAAACAACAGAAGGATCAGTGAACCTGCCGCAGATCAACAGAAATTATCTATTTATAAGGACTAAGAGGAAAAACAACTATAAAAAGTTAACAAAGTCCTGATGTTTTCTGGAACAATATCAAGTGATTTAATATGCATATGATAGGAGTCCTAAAGAGAATAGAGCCAAAATATATTTTAAAATATGTGACCAAAAATTTCCCAAAGCTGACAAAAACTTAACTTATACACCTGGTATGAAAATGCTATACGGGGTGAAACATACACATGAAAACAATGCAAAGGATGGCTGACCTCTCATGAGAAAAATGAGGAGCAGAAAAGAATGGGCGAACTCTTTTAAAATGTTGGGAGAAAACTGCTATCAACTGAGAATTGTTTATCCAGTGAAAATATCCCTCAAGAATACAGGCAAAATAAAGGCATTTTCAGATAAACCAAAACTGAGAGAATTTGTCACCAGCAGATGTATTATGAGAAGTGCTAAAGGAAGTTCTGCAGTCTGATGGGAAGGATATTAGAACCTACAGAATAAAGAGCTAAGAAGTTGGCTTGAGCACAAGTAAATATACATAGAATAAGGAAGCTTGGTGCTTCAATTGTGGAAAAGGAAACACCCAATGGAGAAAAGAGGAAGAAAAATAGTGCATCTTGAGGTGCTGAACTTAAATTGGAGGTATCAGTATGAATTCATTGTTTTTAGTATAGTAAGAAAATAGATCTGGAAATAAATAAAATATAGGTGTGTACGTATATTTGTATATCTTTTCCTAGCTTTGTCTGTTGATATAGCAGCAACAATGGGCGTAAACCAGAAGCAATGAGCACACCTAGTGCCCCATCTTGGCTTCTAAACACCATTCCTTCCACCAACAGGAACTAGGGCTCCTTGGAAAAAAGAATGGTTCCAGGGCTAGGGCAGGGAAAGTATAAGATAAGCCTCAAACATTTTAATAGGCCAGAAAGTTAGAAAACACCCAAAAAAGTGATGAGGATGTATCAAAAAGACACAAGAGTCAGCAAATCTGATATAATTTGAGTATCAGAATAAATGAAAATAATAAGAAATCATAATTCATTAAGTTAAAAAATCCACTGGTCCATACTGATATAAATGAAAGAATGAATAAATGAATAAAGGAGAAGGCAAAACTCTTCCTTACATTAGAATGCCAGCTAGTAAATATAGAAGGTATGATGGAGTTAGAAAATCAGTGGATGCTAAAACTGGTTAAGTGTAGGTTGTTAAGGAACAGAATTATTTACACAGTCTCAAAGTATCTCCCCATATGATACTTATAAATTACAATGGGGAAAACTGTACCTTTATATTGGAGAAATCTGTTGAATACCACTTTAACCAAGTTATCATATTTAACAACATCAATACAGATGCTCCTTGACTTACCACAGGGTTACATCCCAATAAGCCCATCATTAGTAGAAAATATGTTAAGTCAAAAATGCATTTAATACCCTGACAAATGTATCTTTAAAGTCAAAAAATCATAAATCAAGCTACTATAAGTACTGAGGTAAACTTACATCATATGCCCCCTGATAACATACACTGAGAAGGTCTGTGGTATAATAAAAAATGTATTTGGTCTTTGTACCCAATTCCTGGCACATACCTCCTAAAACCCATGAAATTTCTTGAGTGACAGGAATGTATTTTTGATATTTATAACAAGCCCCTTTCAACCATACCTGAGTTCATGTTAATGAGGCAACTTATTGGTGGGGGGGAGAGAGTCCTAGAACACTTTAGGATGGGAGCTGGGCACCAGAAAACCCAACCAGGTAACTAGAGGTAATGGGAGTTTGGATGTGTTGTCCCCACCAAAACTCTTGTGGAAATCTGATCTCCAATGTGGCAGGGTTGGCAGCTGAGTCATGGGGGCAGATCCTCATGAGTGGATTAATGCTCTCCCTAGGTGGCAGGATTAATGAGTTAGTTCTTACACTATTAGTTCCCGTGAGGGCTGGTTGTTTAAAAGACCCTAGCACCTCCCCTCTCTCTCTTACTTGTACCCACTGGCTGCCTGCAACTTTCTGCCATGAGCAGAAGCAGCCTGAGGCCTGCGCCAGATGCAGTTGTCCCAGAATCATGAGCCAAATAAACCTCTGTTCTTTATAAATTACCCAGTCTCAGGTATTTCTGTTATAGCAGCACAAAACAGACTAATACAAGAGGGTTAGAACTTTCATTCCCATCCCAGCCTCTGGGGAGGGAAGAGGGACTGGAGGTTGAGTTCAGTCATCGATGGCCAGTGACTTAATCAATCATGCCTATGTAGTGAAACCTCAATAAAAAAAACTTCAGAACAACGAGTTCTGGGTGAGCATCTGGGTTGGTGACCATATTGCTGTGCTGGGATGGTGCTGTACTAGAAAGGGTATGGAAGCTCTGTGTCCTCCACCCCCTGAACCTTGCCCTATGAATCTCTTCCATTTGGCTGTTCCTGAGTTGTAACTTTTATAGTAAAACTGTAATCTTAATTATAGTGCTTTCCTGAATTCTGTGAGTCATTCTGTCAAATTATTGAACCTAAGGAGGGGGACATTATAACTCCTGGATTGGTAGTCATCCTGAAAGAAGGATCCTGGGATCCCATTGTGGCCAGTGTCTGAAGTGGGGGCAGTCTTGTGGGATTGAGCCTTTACCATGCAGGGTCTGTGCTAACTCCAGATACTTAGAGTCAGAATTGAACTGGATTGTAGGACACCCAGCTGGTGTCAGAGAATTGGAGAATTGGTTATTATTATTTGGAAAACCAAACAAAGTCTCAACATTAACATTTGTGGTATTCCTGCCAAAAGGGCCTAGATTGAATCTACTCATGAAGAACATTCTGCAAAATACCTGATCTGTACCCTTCAAAAATATCTAAGCTAAGAAAGATAAAGAAATGCTGAGAAATTGTTCCAGACTGAAAGGAGGCTAAAGAGACATGCCAACTATGTGTGATATGTGATCCTGGATTAGATCCTGGATCAGGGGGAAAAAATAACCATAAAGATTATTAATGAGACAATTGACAAAATTTTGACTATGGACTGTTAAATAGTAGTATTGTATCAGATTAGACAATAGCATTGTATCGATGTAAAATGTCCTGATTTTCATAATTTTATTATGGCTGTGTAAAAGAATATTCTTATTAGAAAATATATACTGAAATATTTAGTAGAAATATGTCTCCAAGTTATTAAATGGTTCAGAAAAATAATACGCATATACTCATATTACATGGATTATACATAGAGAGAAAACAAGAGGAAATGATAAAGCAAATGGGGCAAGAGATAACTGGAGAATCTGGGTAAAGGGTAAATGGAAGTTTCTTATACTGTTCTTACAAGTTTTCTGTGAGTTTGAAATTATATAAAATAAAAATAATAGAAAACAAAAAAAGGAAAGAACACAGAGGACTTGTCAAATTATAAGGCTGGTTTTCTTCCACAGAGTGGCATTTTTAAGATAATGGCCTAAAAGTGATTAGAACGTTGAACGAGCACAGACACAGCCATTCTGAAACTGTCTCCTAGGGCACAATTACGCCATGAGAGATTAGTAGATTTATTTATATTAAGACAGTTGCTATTGTTTTTTTTTTCTTCTAAAATCCATTTTGGAAACAATTTTACTCATAACAAATTCACTTGGGAGAATTTATAGTTCTTTAGGAATATATGAAGTAAGATCTGCAGGGTGAGAGAAGGTGAAAGTGTGCTTCTCTGGAGAAAGAAAGAAAGGGAGGGATAATAAAGTGGCAGTGGGAGGAATATCAACAACATGGTGTAGGCCACACAAGTGGCAATGTGACCCTTCCCCAATACCTTCCAAGTGTTCTCTCTAGACAGCATGGTACACATGGAATGGCTGTCTGGTGGAAGCAGGAGAAGAGTCTGAGTTGACTTGGGAGAAACAGGTGTTTTGACAATGTACATCCTTAAGACACAGGAAGTCTTGGGGAGGCTAAGATTTTACTGGGACATGGAACAGGGGTTCAAGGCAATCCAGCATAGGTATTGGATTATATCTAGTTTTTATACATAATGAAAACACCAAACACATTTATATAGTTGTTGTAACTATATATCTTCTTCTTATTAATAAGTTAATCTTCTTAATATGTGTTCACACCTTCTCATCTTATTAATAAATGTGTTAATATCTTCTTATTAATAAATGCTGTGCCACATTCAAGGAAGTTGCATGAATGATCGGCTGATGCAGGAGATGATGTGTAACTAAACATCAAAGTACTGTAAGAGCAGCATTGAGCAACTAATCCTTTCACTGGAACCTGTAGTCTAACTGAGAATCACTAGACTCAGTTGTGAATCTTGTGTTATATTTTAAATACATAAATGTTATTTTATTAGTAATAAAATAGTTGAATATTCATATTTGTATCATTTTATATCATTTTCTGTTACAAAGTTTTAAAAAGTGAATCAAATATTCATAATTTCTTACAATTAATTTATCTATGAAATTATTTTTTCTTTTAATTCTTAGCTTCAAAATGAGCATTATTACATTTCATGGCCACCTCTTGATTTTCCACTGCTACATTACAACCTTTAAACTGTTCTGTGGTCAAATAAGCTTAAGAAATACTACTAGAGAATCATTTTTACAGATTCACATTTAAAGAAGTAGGACTCAGAAAACATTAGAATGTGTTTTCATTTGAATATTCTGACTACTTTCACAAAAAGCTATGAGACAGTATTTTGATTAATCATTTTATGGGTGGGGCTGAGTAATGAATAAATTATCCATTAGCCAACTGACTTCCACAGCTAATAACAATGCAAATTAGATCACAGATCAACTCCCACAACTTCTAATGACATTCTTGGGACACAAAATAACTTCTGCAAAGCCACTATGAACACGGATCCAGGGTCCCAAGGGTGAAGCAGCAACGTGAGGAATCCACAGGCTGCGGGGCTTCACGCTGGGAGCAGTGCAAATCAAGGACACTAGCTGGACGGCAGTACAAGAGTTATTACTATTGACTGTAAAACAAAAACTACATTGTTGAAACCTTAAAGATGGTAAGCAGATTAAATAAAATTCATATAAATGAAAAATTCTCCAGACTGGAGACACTCAGGACCATGCAGACAAATGAAGGCTTTCTCAGCAAAGCTGAAGAATATTTATGGTTCTACTGTACTTGGGACTATAGTGCCATTGAAAAGTGGAAACCCAGCTGTCCCCTAAGACTGGAAGGGAATTTTGCAATTTTGGCAGCAATCCTTCAGCTGTGTCCTTAATACCCTTCCTGGAGTCTGTTACAGTGTGATGTTACCACAGAGCTCAAAGAGGTCATGGAGATAGCTCCATAAAGACTGGTCAATTGTTTAAAGAGAATCAGAATTGAATAAATTGCTCATATAGAATGAATTCTGAAAAAATATCTCAGGTTTAACCTACCTGACCTATCATATCCCAAATCCCTCCCATTAGTATTCCTCACCAGGACCATTATTCATTCACCTAACTTCAAGACCTGAGTCATCTCGACTCCTCTTTTCTCCTCACTTCCATCTTCTATTAGCTGCCAAGTTCAGCAGATTGTCTACTTTTCACCTGAAATCCATTCTCTCCTTTTGATCTTTATGGCCAGCGCCCTGGTTCAGGTGCTTACTTCCTCATACTTAGACTAAAATAATCTTCTAGCCTCCCAGCTTCTACTGTAAAATTCATTTTTCTAAAGCAGTTTAAATCATACTGGTCCCTCTTTCAAAACACCTTCAATTACTCCTTATGGCTCTGAATGAATACATATTCCTCAGCCTGGCATTCAACACCTCAGTAATTTCCTGACCCTGCTCCCACAGCTACTGAATGTCTGTCTTGACTATTACCTACATATTTCCCTGTGACTTCTTCAAACTCCTCTTTACATCTGGATCTCCCCAGGTATACATCTCAGTTTATATATATTTAATATATATATCTTTAATATACATATCTTATATATTTCCCAGGGTCCATATCAAACACTGCTTCCTCAAAGAATCTTTTTTCCATCTTTCCAACTAGACGTCATATCCTGCTTCTCTGAAATCTGTCTCATTATCTCTGGCATCTATTATGATCTGCTTTCTATTGCCTTTATCTATAGCATCTATTATTATTTTCATTCATCCAATATTTATTAAGACCTAACTATGAGCCAGGTACTGTATCAGGCACCAGGAATATAGAGGTGAATAAAACAGCTATGACTCTTCAAATTATATAAAGCGAGACAAAATTACCACTGAATTTTTATGGTGTACCACATAGTAGCTAGATGGAAAAACTGCTCTATCAAGGTGCTATAAAATACCTCGTAAACATACAAATTGTCGGTCAATTAAGATGCTTTGTTTAAAAACTGTACTTCTACTAATAAAAAGAATCATTTTAAATGAGAAATTTGAAGATTCTTACAGTATAATATTTAAGTCCATAATTAAAGACCTGGGCATAGCCGCAGCAGAAGTGGAAGAAACATCAAATATCTCCATCAAAATATTTTAGAGCAAAAACTTCCATTTTCTGAAGATATCCAACGTTTGTATGCTTAAAAAAAAAAGCAAGGAAGGAAGAAAAGAAAATCAGACTTTGGTATCAATGGGACTTTGAATGACTGAATATGATTGACTGAAGAAATGAATGAAGGAATGAAAAAAGACCATGGGTTCTTCTTCTTTTTTTTTTTTTTTGGACCTATCATTTTAGAATATCAGTAAAATCCTCAGAAGTTCACACAGAGATAACATAAATAGGGATATGTATAGTTATCGGATAAAAAGATGAGAGAATACAACTATGAGATGAGCTATCTTAAATTATCACGAAGCAGAAAAACAAGAAAAGATTTCTCTCAGGCCCAGATCCTTGACTGAACCAACAATGAAGAAACTAGCATTTGAAAGATGGGAAAATTCTTACTATACATCCCAGTTTTAAATAAGTATGCAAATTATTACATCTCTGATATCCCCACCATTCACAATTGTTGTCCAGTGCCCCAGCCATATTCCGCTCCCACCGCCCGCCTCTGCTCTGATGGTTCCCTATTTACCTCATACGCATCTTTGATGTTCAGCGGCTCACCGAGTGCTGCCACATGTCCCACAATGCCTTTGTTCCATTCTAAGCGGATGCAGTTATTCGAAGCTTCTTCCAGTGTTGAACCTTCAGCAACATCAAAGAGGCGGCTGATGAGAAACTTATCATTGGAGCTGTCCTCACAGACAAGGAACAGGGAATAGCGGTCAGCAGAGATGAGTCCATGGATATGCAAGAAAATTTTGTGACATAAGGCTGTGACATCCAAATGACTAGAAATATCTTTCACTAATTCCAAGAGTCTTGAGCACTGGTCACCTTCATCATTATCAAACCGTGGGGGGGTTAGAGGCATCTGTTCCTTCTTTTCTGAGTCAGAAAGGAAGCTCACAGTTCCCTCAGAATCCTTGACAACAATGGGTCTAAGAGGCCGGTCAAATTCAGAGGCGGAGATCTTCCTGGTTGGTGTTGCAGGGGCACTGTTATCTGACCGAGGACTCTGCTGCAAGGGGCAAGAGCAAGATTCAGTGTGGCTTCTGATGCCTTCCTTGCACGCAGGGATGGTGTGAACTCTCTCAGCAAACCATGCATTGACCATTTCTCTGCAGAACACAACATATACACATGTTAGAAATTTGAGGAGGAATGGTGCTACCCCTGAAAGCTGCTAAAGATCTCTCGAGGTAAATCGATTGGATAATCATTTGATTTGTCATAGGAAATAAATACAAGGCTGTTTATTTAAGACAGACAATTTTATTCTGAAAAACCATACATGGCAACTGTTGCAATGAATACCTTAAAGCCTGACTTCTACATATATAATTTTAGATATCTGATTTGCAACATATCAAGCATCAAGTCTGCTTCTCTCAAAATTAGTTCATAGTAAAGTGAAAGACACTAAACTTGACAAAAGTGTTAGGAAAACATAAATACAGAAGATAATCTAACGTTTAAAACACACAACTTTTTCTGAAGTTAAATATTTGAAAATTAAAAACCAATATTTATCTAAATTTGGCTTGCTAATATCCATAATTTTGGATAGTTACATCCATAGTGCAAAAATAGATCAGATTTAAAGGGGAAATGGAAAATATAAATAATTTAATCTACTGTGGAGAAAAAATATAGACTTCTACAAATATTATCCCCAAAATACTTACTCGATAATGGCAAAAATGGATGTCTTCTAGATTATTTACCCTTTGTGTAAAGGAAGAAAATTTAAAAGCAGACATTACCTAAGTTAAAAAATGCAGCCCAAGAAAACTGAAGTTATTTATGTTTTTAATGTACCCTGCTGTTAAAAACAAAAAATAAAAAACAAAAACCTATTTTGAGCTAAAGCCTTCACAGTGGGTGATTTTTTAAACAAACATGCCAGATCATATACAATCCAAATAAGTGTTGTTCAATTCAAATAATTCCCCTTAGAAAGGAATCTTATACCAATTAATAATCTTATACCAATTAATAGTGCCATTACTTTAGACATTTTTGGAACTCTTCTTTTAAAATGAACTTCTGAAACAAATTATAATCCAAACAAGTATACTAGTTCCATTTAAAATTCAGATCTTATTTTTCACTAACCCCTCTTCCTCTCAAAAGGAACAAACAAATAAATAAGACAAAAAACATAAAAATCTAGGGTAACAGCTAACTTAATTATCCATCTTTTGATAAGACTTGCCTTTTTCCTTCAAATTTACCTTCAAAAGACAAAAACTTGCTACCACTAGCAAATTTAAAAGAATTTGCCTATAATAAGAGCAATGCAATCTCCAACCTGCAATGACATAATTGATGGTTTTCACCAAACAACTAACCAGGATAAGAAAAGTTTGACGATGTACTATTTTGGAGAGAATATAGGAATATACATAGACAGTCTTCAATCTTTTTGGCTGTCGTAAAAATTGATATCACCTCTTTGGAGGGCAAGCAGATAATGCATAGCAATTTTTAAAATGCATCTATCCTTCGTTCCAGAGATTTTACACATGTGGCAAAAGAAATAGAAGGGTATTTACTGCAGTACTCTTTGTTATAGCAAAGACAGAAGTAACTTAATACCACCAGTAGAAGGCTGACTAAATACATCATGGCACATTTATACAACAGAACACTAGGCAGACATTAAAAACTGGTTATATGTACTGATATGAATAATCTCCACAATTTATTAAGTGAAAAAAGAAGATGCAAAAGAGGAAAAGAAATTGCTTTATTTCTTAGTCTGTAAGCCTTTCATGTGTGGGATGTTCTCTTCATTATTTTATTTTGAACAATGGCGCATTATTTCTTAAATATATACTTACCCTGAAATGATAGGAGTCTTGAATAAACTGAGTTAAAATAAAAAGACAACAAAGATTTTACCTCATAATTTCAAGTGTTAGATACAGTTATAAAAGCCTTTAAATTTCCCTATATCTCTGTAAAAAGTGCGGTCAAAGGATACAAAATTTCAATTAGAGAAGAGAAATGAGTTCAAGAAATCCATTACACAAAGTGGTGACTATAGTTAATAACAATGTACTATATACTTGAAAATTGCTAAGACAGTAGATCTTAAGTGTTTTCACTTCAAAAAAAAAAGTAAGTATATGAGGTGACATATGTTAATTAGCTTGATTTAAGCAGTCTACAATGTATACATATATCAAAAAATAATGCTGTACACCAAAATATATACAATTTTTGTCAGTTAAAAAGTAAATTTCAAAAAATCCAATACATATTTTAAAAATAGCCTCACTGGTATTATGAATTGACTTACTTTATAATAAAGGTCTTACAAATATGAACTAAGAAGGAAAAAAGTGAAGTAGTAGGTATGTATATTGTACAGATCATGAGCACATATACAGATTTTTTAACGATTTAATTATCCTAATATTTAATAAATGCTCACTGTGGCCTAGGACAAAATTTCCAGTGAGGACAACATACACTGATTAAAACAATGCTGTATCTCAAAAACTTAGACAGAAATGAGGGTGACATGTTCTGGGAAATGTTTATTTAACTCCCAAAATTTGACTAATAGTGCCAAAGCCACTGATGTTAAAAATGCATGTGAAGCAGTCAAAAATGTAGAGGAAGCTTTTGAATAAAACTGTTTTGTAAAATGTAAGATAGGAAAAAAATCAATACATCTAAATTCACGTATCTGGTGTAATTTTAAATATGAACATTTAACTAAGTTGTTCAATCAGTATAAAAACAGGCATTTTAACTATTTCAGCTACAATCCTAAAACTTAGCCCTAACTTATTTCTTATCTTCTTACTGGAAAATGGAGATGTTCCTTTTAAATTTTTTAATCAAACCGTCCACTTGACAACTCCATGTGAATGTCTAAATACACTACAGAAAACAGTGAAAACAGAATTCCGAATGCCCAACACCTTGCTCCAATCTCCCCCTCTGACAGTTTTCCTCATATTAATAAACAGCACCATCACCTCCCCAGTTACTCAAACCAGACATCTAGAAATCACTCTAAATTTCTATTTCCTTCAACTTCACATTGAGCCAAGCCGTAAAACTTCTGTCACCTTGATTTCCAAAACCCTGCCTGTATCCCAATCTGTCCAACCATCTCCATTACTACCACCACCCTGGTCCAAGCCCTGCAGTCTCTCACCTGGACTAAGGCCATAGCTCCCTAACTGGTCTCTTAGATGTTATACTTGCCCCTTTTAATCCATTCTCCACACAGCAGCCACAGTAATCTTTTAACAAATAAATCCTAACATCTTAACCACCTTACTTGGCGTCTTACTGAACTGAGAATAAAACCTGAACTGCTGTAATCCCCTTCCACACAAGTTCCTCTCGCCTCGTTGGCCTCCTTGGGCTCTTCAAGCACACCAAGTTCTAACTGGCTCCTGTCTGGAACACTCTCCCCTCACCTGCGCATGGCTGGTCAGCTTCTACAACCCCTGCTCAGACAGGTCTTCCCTGATCACTCTACCTAAAGTGGCCTCAACATATCGTGTTCTCCCCACACTCTACCTGAATGCTCACCACCTGCTACTTTACTTGTTTGTCAGTCTGTAGGTATACTGTCTGTCTCCTCTGACTTGTAAATTCCACCAGAGCTACTTGTCTGCCTTGCTCACTGCTGCATCTCCTGCACTTAGATCCATGACTATCACATAATAGGTCCTCAATAAGTATTTATTGAGTGAAGCGAATGAATGAATAGATGAAGGCTCTTAAAGCATCAAAAGGGTCAACAGTCTTTTACATATCTGAATGCTGGTATATTTGTTACAGAAAATCAACATTGTGTTGCCTCAGATGTAAGCCTCAAAACTGACCATGGCTAATTTATCCTCATATACCCTGCAGTGCCTAGTGTATCTCTTAAGCAAAGTCAGTGCTTAAAAATTCTGTTATGTTTTTGATTACTGTATTTAATTGTCTCATAAGTGTTTTATCTCTAGATATTTTCATGGAGCAATTAATGCAATATTAAACGACACAGGAAAAGATCTCCTGAAATGAAATTTGGTCATTCAATCAACAATCCTCATTAACCACCAGTAACTGGGGGGAAGGGGAGTTCTCATGATCACATTATTAACTATCTGAGTCCCTGTAATTACATGCTTGCATAGGAAGACATATGTTACCATAACCTCAAAACAATCACTTATGAACCAACCAAACTGTTAACTTTAATTTGATACAATTAAATCATCTCTCACACACTTCTCTTTCTTCAGGCATCCCAGTAAGTCTTATAGTGCATGACCTACATGGCTGCTATGAAGTGGGCCTTTCCCCTTAAGACTACTATCTATCTTCTTCTGTTGATTTTTTTTTTTTTTTTTTTTTTTTTTTTTTTTTTTTTTTTTTCTTTTTTTTGTTTTTTCGTGTCCGGCAACGGATTGCCACCTTCAGTGTTGCCCCCGTACCAGGCCGGGGACCGGCAACGGGATTGCAACCCTCGGGGTTGCTCCCGCGCCTCGCTCAGCCAGTGAGCGGGAACCGGTCTGTATGTGGGATCCGACCCCTCGGGCGGGAGTGCCGCCGCGCTTCCCAAGCGGCGCCCTATCCCGTGCGCCACCGGGCTGGCCCCTTCTGTTGATTTTTTTTTTTTTTTTGTCTTTTTTGTGTTTTTCCGTGTCCGGCAACGGATTGCCACCTTCAGTGTTGCCCCCGTACCAGGCCGGGGACCGGCAACGGGATTGCAACCCTCGGGGTTGCTCCCGCGCCTCGCTCAGCCAGTGAGCGGGAACCGGTCTGTATGTGGGATCCGAACCCTCGGGCGGGAGTGCCGCCGCGCTTCCCAAGCGGCGCACTATCCAGTGCGCCACCGGGCTGGCCCCTTCTGTTGATTTTTTAATACTTCAGCCTCTATGCAAATACAAATAACCTGCAAATTCAAATTAAAATTCTTTTCAAAGATATATGCTATAGTCTGAATGTATGTGTCGTCCCAAAATTCATATGTTGAAACCTAACCCCATGGTGATGGTATTAAGAGAAGGGGTCTTTGGGAGGGCTCTGTACTCATGAATAGATTAGTGCCCTCATAAAAGGAGCCTGACCTTCCGCCACGTGAGGACACATTAAAGGCACCATCTGTGAGGAACAGGCCCTCACCAGACACTAAACCTGCTGACACCTTGATCTTGCACTGCCCTGCCTCTGGAACGGTGAGCTATAAATTCCTGTAGTTTATAAATTACCCAGTCTAAGGAATTTTGTCATACAGACCAAGACAATACAGATTTTACAGAAGTAGATAAAAGTGATGTTGGAGAACCTTTCTAATATTACACAAAGCCACTGACAATTAAGGGTTAGGCCCAGTTAAAGACCAGCTAAAATATGAAGAAACAATCAGCAAAGATAATGACATAACAGATACTTGAAAAGAGAATCACATTCAAATAACTGCATTCTGGATTAAGAAAGGTCCTGAAAAAACTGAAAAAGCCTTTAAATTTTAATTCAAAAAAGCATTTTTGAGAAAAAAAATTCTCTTTACCATCCTGCTGCAAAAGCCAAACATGAAGTGAAGATAATGTTTATGGTTACAGTTTGGTCTGGAAATTGATTATTCTAAGAATTAGCATGGGATTTTCATTATAATCTAAATTTTATTAGATCAAAATAAATTTACTTCCATAATCTATGGTTCTATTTTTCAAGATAAAGTTCCAATTAAAAGCTTTTTACTGATTTTTTTTTATTTTCCATTTTGATAAGATTCACTTTTAAGCGTCCTTTTTTCTGAAATGAATTATTCCCATAAGGCACTATGCTGGATGCCAGAAATACAGTAATGAGCAAACCCAGACAAATCATTAAGTGACCTCTCCTCCCAAATGTGGGGTTTACAGTGTGTTCAGAAGTTAAATTATGCACACATTGGATTTTACTGGCATATGAAGTTAAGTATAAATGTACACAAATAAATAGAAATGGAAAAGATGACTGTGAACATGTTTGATATAAAGTAACAAATGGGCCCGGGTGGTAGTTCTGACTGGGCAAATCATGTCTATGGACTTCCCCTTCTCTTTCCTGATTCTAAGGGATTTTGAAAAATATGCACATTAGTGATACTAAAAACAAAAGCATCATTTTATTTGAACCTGGCAAGGTAGACATTAACAATCCTACTTCCTAAATTACAAAGCTACATTAAATGGCTGAACCAAACCCATCCTATGATTTGGTGGCTGCTGTAGATTGAATGTTCCCCAAAACTCATTGAAGCTTAATCCTCAGTGCAACTGGTGAGGTTGGCAAATTCTATTATGGTTAATGAAAGGTGCAGTCTTAAAGAGGTGATGAGGAGGTTAGCCCACTCTCCGCTCAGCCATATGCCATGTGACACCCTGCATTGCTGTCACCATCCACCAAACAAGGCCCTCACCAAATGAGTTCCCTGGACTTTGGACTTCCCAGCCTCTGAAACTGTAAGGAATAAATATTGTTTCTTTACAAATTACTCAGTTTCAGATATTTATGTTATAAGCAACAGAAATGGACTAAAACACTGGCAAAACCTGGAATCAAATACAGGCCTCCTATTCTAGGTACTATGGCCTATAAAAATAAAGAAATTCCCAGAGCATCAATGCTTGGCCTGAGGAAGACACTCCATAAGGTCTAGCTGAATCTGAAAGTCAAAATCAAAATCAAGCAGAGAAAGCAGAGAGAATAAGATTACTTACAGTAACACATTCTCTAATTCAATCCTTCATATCCAGATCTTAAAAGGACAGCACACTGTACCATTGTGGTAAAAACACTACCTCAGAGGACGTAGAGAACAAGGATTCTTAAGGATAGTATCCTTAAAAAAAATCTAACTGAATCCCATCATGTCTACGTTTCTCTGAAAACAAATCACGTTTTATAAATCTAAGGCAATGCACTTTTCTGTATAATAAATGTGTTCAAAAATGTATAGAATGTTTAGAATGTATAACAAATGCATTCAAGAGAAAAGTAATTCTTGGGTTGCTAGATTTAGCAAATAAAAATACAGGACACCCAGCTAAGATTGAGTTTCTGATAAACAATGAATAATTTTTGAGTTTAAGCAGTATCTGAAATTCAAAGTTAACTGTCTGTCCTGCATTTTAACTGGCCACTCTAGTCATTCTATATTTCTTTTCCTAACTGAAATTGTTGGTGGACAGACATCAAAGAAAAGGTAAGTTCTATGCAGCATACTGAGTTCCAGGCTATGAAATCACTAACTTTATCACTGAAGGAAGCACAAAGGACTACCAACTGTGATCCCGTGTATGATAATTGACCCTTTTGAAAGCTCTTAGCTTAAAAATTTGTGGTAAAACTGGAGCATAAAATTCCTCCTTAAGTCAAGCTCTTTTATTTTGCTCTCAAACCACACCATATAAAATATTTCATAAGGAAAAAACAAACTGTAATCTACTTATGAGAGGGAGATTTACTAATTGCTAAAAATTCTTTTGAGTACAGAGCTTTAAGAGGCTGTGTTTTCAGCCATAAGTCCTGGGTTCTGATCTTAGCATTTGCTATGAATTGGATGTGTGACTTGTGGTAAGCAATTTTCTTCCTCTGAGTTTTAATTTCATCCTCGACAGAACAGGGCAAAATATCATCAGTTCTGACCTCTTTACGAAGTGTAAGGTGCTAACTGTCTTCACCAGGGTTAAAGTCAATAATACCAAACTAGCAATCACGAGATAATTCTAGTTCCAGCTACAACACCACACAGATGTGATGTTGAACCAATTACAACTTCTCTGGAGTTCATTTTCTCTGGAGTTCAAATTCTTCAGTGGTAAAAATGGGCTGCTGTATTAAAAGGCCATTAAGAACCCCCACTACAGCTTACATTATCAGCAGGACCATGAGATGGTCCCTGGGTCACTTAACTTCTTCATTTTTAAATAGGAGAAACACCTCCTGACTCGTCTACCCACACATAGGGTTGATGTACAAGTGAAATTAGAAAATGGGCCTATAAAAGCCATTCAAAATCTCTTCCACACACATAAGATTTTGCTGTCTCCTACACCCTTGTACTCATTCCAGTGGAGATGAAGGGCTGGGGTAAGGAGAATAGCTGTTCATTTCCTCATAAAGTTCAGCCAAGAGAATCAGAAAAAGGATGAGGGTAAAAGGTTGTGTTCCTGGAGGTACAAGCCCACAGGCAGAGGGGGCCTACCAGGGTCTGGATATAGGCTAGCTACATGCACCATGAACACTCAAAGTCCTTGGCCAAAGCAGATACTTCAGAAAGCCATTCTTTACAGAATACCACTAAGTTAAAAATAAAAAGAGAGAGAGAGAGAGAGAGAGAGAGAGAGAGAGAGAGAGAGAGAGAGAGAGGTTAAATTACATCATAACTTTGCGAGCAAAAACAAAACAGAACCAAGTTCCACTGAGGTATTTTTAACCTTAACTACAAGCACTAGTAATTTAAAGACTTTCCACTTTTATGTGTAAGTGTGCTCTTGCTAACTGCCCTGAAAACCTGGGAGTCTTTGTTGATTTAACTTTTACAAGGCTATTAATGAAAGACAACAGGCTCTAGACACTCGAAAGAAAGCCAAAGGAAATGCAGTGACCATTGATGCTGAGAATTTATAATTGATGACAAGATCCTGATGTTTAACATCCCATCCAAATCTTTCCTGCTCCTCGCTAAAATCTGTTTTATTTTTCTCCAGTCATTTATTCTTACTGTACCTTACTACATGCAAAAATTCTTACCTCATAAATCAATTGTATTATACACCCTCTTTAAATGGGTAAATTTAATTTTGTTTTTAAACGTGTACAATATTTCTTAAAATAACTGGAGAAACGCTGGACGGTACCAAAACCAATGTTGGGAGGTACTCCTCTCAGGTGACACTAATGCGAATATTACCTGTGGTTTCAAACTTGTACATACCACTCATGATGCTTAGTGCTCACTAAAGTACTCTTTTCCACAATGAGCAAGCAAAGAACCTGCAGATGGTAGGAAATAAAAGCAGATGTAAGTTGCCAAAAACTTGCCACGAGTTCTTGTCATAAATGTAACTTAAATCTCAAATCTTTTAACACACTGAATCCAATCACAAATTTATTGTCCTAATAGTCTACTTTAGGGAAGACCCTTGCAGTTCAAACTGCTTATGTAATAATGACTTAATATAAAAATCAATCTCATTAAGAATAATGTTTAACACATTTTGACTTCACAAGTTTTCTTTACAGCATTAACAGCACTGCATCCTACAAGATGATGTTATAGTGCAGGCGGAGCTCAGAGCAAAACTAATGAGTTCACCCACTAGCCTGGTTCCAGCAGCTGCTGCAGGAAAAAGCCGAACTTGACATTTCCAGTGTCACACATTTGGGGACTTTAGTAATACAAAGGGATGAATAAATTCATTTGTGAATGATAAAAAATGAATAAAGGAATTTGGGGGGGGGTAGGAAGCTTAGAAGACAAATTGTCTTCAATTTTTTAGAATGGTTTTAACAACGTTTATTTTATCAAAATTATACACATGGCAAAAATAAAATGTTATATATTTCATTCTACACATCCTATGTGCTCATATTTTTAAAGTAAATGAAAAAAGCAGCAGTCTTAAAAGACTCAATTAAGTTAATAATTAAATTAAATGGAGCCAAACTAGTAATACCCTTTTTATGGATATTTAAATAGGTTTAAGTTTTGTACATTGGGTACACTTCACCTCATATTCTCTAAAAATTTTATCAATTAGTTAGTAATACTCATTGAAAAAAATGAAAGTCACTGGCTGGCACAAACTCTGTGAAGAACCAAGACTTTCCCCCCTTTCCAATTTCCCATTCCACTTAAGATTATTATAATCCTATCACAGGAAAGAAAACTACAATTTACAGTTTGTAATATGGAAAGTTTCCACTAATCAAGACAAGTCATAGCTTCTTCCAAATGCCTACAATATCTAAAAGTATTAAACAGGCCATGTAAAACTTATTGACAGGACAGAAGGATGCAAGCTCTTGCACAGCATTTCAAATAAGATTAGCAAAAGGTACACACACACACACACACACACACACACACGCCTATCTCCGTAAGGGTCTCTGTGCAGCAATAACTTTACTTCCTACCAAAGTTAAACT
This sequence comes from Galeopterus variegatus, assembly GCF_000696425.1. Taxonomy (NCBI): domain Eukaryota; kingdom Metazoa; phylum Chordata; class Mammalia; order Dermoptera; family Cynocephalidae; genus Galeopterus; species Galeopterus variegatus. Next base: position 229,860 of record NW_007727785.1, read on the forward strand.
GCCACTTGCTCATCTTACAAAATGACTATTGAAAAAGACAGAAATACCTTAAACTACATGTTCAATATTCCAAATGTCTTGAAAGGGAAAAATAATTAAAATATTTTGTCTAGGTTTTATAGAATCTTCCTTGGTTTCTAGAAAAGCAAAGCAAAGAAAAGAAGAATTTACAAAGAAAAGTAAAATTTGGATATAAACATAATAACTCTCGAGTTAAAAATAAAATTAGATGAAACTTACTTGTAGAGCAACCAGTTTAATGTGTTTTGCATTCTTGCCTAAAACAGTGCATCAAAGGATAAAAATTCTTTGAAAATATACTGTACTTGGTATATTTGTGTTCCTATACTAAAAATATAGTTGTAATGACCTAGTACCTAATTTTCAGCCACTCTATTTTAAAATGACATTTGAGATTTCCCACTTTTTATACTCTAAAATTATATATGGAAACTAAACTCACTTAGGCCAAGCCTCTAGGCACATCATTTTAAGTAATGTGCTCGCACACTAAGAGGCCCTAAGAGAAACTTTAACATCTTCCTGAGTTAGATTCCTCATGACATTAAATCTATGAGTCTTTGCTTTGCTTCCACTAATACTGACAATGAACTCCAGGATACACGGTGGTTAAGGACCTAGGTGAGACACCCTTAGGCTTAACCCTAGAACTACCTCCTTGTAAGAATGTGACCTGAGGTACTTTATTTCCTCTCTCTAAAATGGAGGTCATGGCATTTATCTCATTGGGTTCTTAAGAAAATTAAAGGAAATGATGCATATAAAGTGATAGCATGGCGTCTGATAGTGCTTAATACATGACAGTTATTGTTTTTAAGTCAATTGAGCATTAAATGGAGCATATTTTAAAAACTGATTAAGTTTTTAGTTTTTAAATAAAGAGAATTTATTCAATGGGCTAATAGAATAACTAGATATTAGCTATTGCTTCTTTTTAAGCCCCTAATTTAAAAGCATTAATTTCTCTATAGAAACACTTCATATGAAAAAAAAAACTTGTTTTAATGTTAGTATTTTTTCAAATTAAAACTGAAAAAACATGACCTCCCCAGAGTAATAACTACACTTACATATGACATAATTTTCTGAATTCTACATAAAGATTAGGAACTGAACATTAAATTGAGAAAAATAAATGCAAGAATGTATTGTTGTTTTTCCATTACTACTTAGAAACTGATTTTTTTCCAAAAATAAGTTATAGATTTGGGGACTATTTTTTTTTTTTCAAAATATCAAAAATAAAACTGTTTGACCAGAAATGTGAAGAAAGTATGCAATTACCTATGATGAAAACCATAGCAATATTTTATAATAACTGTAATTCTAAACTGGAACATAGTTTTAATACTTGATAAAACAATGCTCTAGCACTCTGCTATAGGCAATTTCGGTATTAAAATTGGCCATTTTAGTTCTTATCCAGGGGAGCTTACTTGGTGAAATTCCAAAAGTAGAAGATGCCACCAGTGGGCTACAAGGATGGCCATTTAGCAAATCCCTTCAGCAGTAACTTTTGGGGGAGATATGCAGGGTGTCGCAAAAAAAAAAAGAGGGAAAAGTTGCAGGCTCTGAATAACCCATAAAACACAACGCCTTTTCATGTTTGCAAGGCTACTATTAAAATGTCATCTTTTTTCCTTTCTTTTCAATGCTTTTTCATCAGTCATGTGAATTAATCACTAACACTAAAATTACAGAGTGTACTAAATTTTCTGACTGGAAAGGATGGTTGAAAACTTGTATGGAAATCTGTTAAAATTATCTGTAGGAAAAACACAAAAATAACTCACATAAAAAATAATGTTGGATATTTTTCCTGCTCTTGGATCCTTATTTTATACAGTTTTAGTTACGTTGTTTGCATAATTTGACCTGAATCCACTATTTGGATTTGGAAAAATACTTAAAGAATGAAACTATTCAATCTGACAAGTTGATGCTCTTCTCTCCTGATGAGAATCAAGAACTCTTAGAACTAAAGAGATTTTTAAACTCATTTATGAAGCTCTCTGCTGGATTCCTCACCCCCTCTCACCGCCCATCTTAAAGCTTAGGTTCATTAACTTGGTTCAGTCACAGAGTTAGTTAATAGCAAAGCTGGCAACAAAATATGGGGTCTGGACACCCATTCTAATTCTTTTTCCAGCACTTTCCACAATCCCACGAAAGGTCTGTTCAAACCATTAATAAAAATTCATCTAAAAAAATGAGAAAGACACTTAAAGTCTATAAAATCACTATTTTGTTGTTTTAATTCCCATTTATCAGAATAAGGGAATGACTATCAAAGTTTGTGATTATATTTAAGGCACTGATGATTCTCAACGTAAAATGGTAAACTGAAAATCAACTACTAAAAAATATAAGGACATATGCATTATTTCCTTTAATTTTCTTAAGAACTCTGTGAGGTAAATACCATTATCTCCATTTTACAGAGAGTAAATAATGTACCTAGGTTAATACTCTTAGAAAGGTGGTTCTGGGGTTGAAGCCTAAGTCTGTCCTCTCTATGGCCCTTATTCACCATAAACAAAAATAAAATTTAAATGGTTCAGAACAGTGGCTCCCAACCAAGTAGTGCTGCCAGCCCTTGGGGGGCACTTGGAATGTGTGGGAACAGATTTACTATCACAATCATGGGAGTGCTGCTGACATTTAGTGCCTGGAGTCCAGGGATATAAAATGCCCTACAATGAACTGACAGCCTCTCACAACAATCAAATACCAACATCCTCCTCTGAGAAGCACTGGTTTGGATGAATAGAAGAACAGACTATAACAGGGTATTAAACAAAACAGGAGATTTGGGGCACCTCCAAGTGATAACCTCCAATAATCTCTACTGTGATGTTACAGTGAGACATTCACTTGGGTCTCACATGGCAAGGAAATGAATGCTCTGCCTAAAGTTACTTAGTGTTTCCAAGTTTTCTCCAGCTATGAAAACATTTGAGAAGCTTACTGGGACCAAATATAAATTAAATGCAGAATGGCTTCATCTGGTTTTACATTAAAATTTGACTGAAAGTTGGAAGGGATATAATGTTTTATAATTTTCCATGCATTCACAATTACACAGTATAAAAGATGTTGTTTAAAAGGAAAACTTACTACATCTGAAAGAAAAAAGAATACCTGAAATCTATGCAGTAAATATGCAAATAGATGTGCTTTACAATATAGATATGGAAGAGACTGGACAAGACTGGCATTTCTCAATCCATACACCAAGAATTCAAAACAAATACGTTTTGAAGATCTGTACATTTTCTATGAAAAAGTCTTAATTTTGTGTTTTCATGCTGATCGTATTAAAAGGTGAAAGAAGTATGCTTTAAATTACCAGGGTGATCATCTCATAACCAAGTACTGCACTGCATTTTAGCTCTCAGGTTTATATTTATGATAATGAGAAAATAAAAAAGGTAAATTTAATATGAAAATATGCTTTCACACCAAGTAAAAACAAACAGCTGATATGCTGTGCTATGGGAATAAAAGTTTCACGACTGTTCAAACAAAGAGACCCAGTGAGAGCAGTGAGTCATCACAGGGCAACTGCAGCAAGGGCCAGCTGACCTCACCACACCATCTTTCTAGCAGTCCCGGCCATAGAAACCATGCAAGGGTGATTTAAGGAATGCTGTCAATTTGCATTTGGCTGTGATTTTATCATTTTTTTCATAATTAACTGTAAATTTATTTTGGCATTACAGCTGCATAAGTGCTATAGTTATGATTAAGTTATATATATTTTCACTTATTCTACTTTTAAGAACTCTGTGTTTAACTAGCATTAAAAAAAGGAAGTCAACAGTCAATGGCAGATATCTGGAACTTGTGCGTCTGCCCACAACACTTCTTTTGGGAATTCCTTTTCTCCTTTGACATAGCATACTATGGGCTACCTGCTCTCAGCAAAGTAATCAGACAACCTTACTCTCCTGGAAGCAATGATTGCTCCAGCGTAGGCATGTGACCCAAATAAGGCAACAGTGATTTTGGGAGGACTGATGTGGACAGAAGGTACCTCTCTAATGCCAGAAGTTTAGACCCACAAACCCTTATCAGAAAGAAACTTTTCCAGCAAATTACAGAAAGCATGCAAGAGAATAAAGCCAACTGTGCAAGGATGATAGACAAATGGACAGATGGATAGATGACGGATGGATGGAAGGAGGAAAGGGCAGACAGATAAATTAGACTGATATACAGAAATAGGTACATAGGTAGATAGATGGATACACAGGTACAGACACAAAGATAGAGACAGAGAGAAACTTGACGAGATTATTTGATCAGCTGAATTCACACCTAAACCAATCCCTGGGCACTTCCATCATATGAGTCAATTTTGTACCACTTAAAGTTGAGTTTCTGTCTTCTGTGACCAAAAACTTTTTAACTAATATACGGGAGATCAATATGAATATCTTTCTTTATCAGGGATATGTTACTTAAGTTTGAGAAAATGGATCCCCTCTAACTGTAAAGTTCAATGATACTGTGTATGTATGTGTGTGCGCGTGTGCGTGTGTGTTTTGATTATTTCATCAGTTGAAAAGATCAGAATCTTATATCACCAGAATAGGAATTAACAGAGACTAGAGATGATGATTCTTATATTTTATAGTTACCACTGATATCAGACAGGAATCTTTTCTCTTCCAAGTGTAGGTGTAATAAAATTATTCAGAGGTTAATTTGCAAAAAGTTCATTTTACTTTACATTTCAGAATCAAGGGGAAAATCTCCTCTCTCTGGAAGAATGAAGAAGATAACAATGGCCCAGAAGGCTTTAAAAAGTATATGCACTACAAACTAAAAACAAATATATATATATATCTTTAAAGGCTTTTAATAAACTTTTTAGAATACTTATCAAAATGATTCTTATGAACTTAACACTCAGTTTGCTTTATCTACCTTAAACATTTGGTTGACAATAAATATAAATTCCTACCATTCAAGGAAAATGAACAAAACACTTACATCGGAAAAAAACATACATATAATTCAAAATAAAATGTGAATACCAAGTCAGTAAATAAGATTATAGAGCTAAATATCAAATGAATGACTCATGTGGAAAGACTTTCTTCAATTTTTATTCCTAGGTATGTAGCTCATGGGCACTTTTCCTGAGAACCTGATATAACAGACATTTCCAAGCCACATCAATCAGCTGTAACACTGGCCAACTGAATCTACATCTGTGCAGCTAAACTAATTTCATCGGAAGTCCTGCAAAGTCAGTATATCTAGTCTGAATCCTAAATTCAGAAATTAGTCATTTTTCAACCCTCCACTATCAATCAACTCATTGATTTATTTAATTGTCCCACAGTCCTTAGTAAAGGCTTTTTATCCCAGGAAGAGGTTTTATCCTACAACCAGCTCTGAAAACAAAGAACAAATATAACTCGACACAGCAGTTACACGTCTAATAAATTATTAGGTTGCAAAGTGTCTGGCAGATAAACTAATAAATACCAAGCAGTTCTGTTTAGTCTTTTCAATTACAAAATAAATCTTTCCCAAGCATCATTAAAACATACTAGGCAGTTCAAGCAAAGGTCTAAGTTAATTCCTGTCTTCAAATCTAGAAGGGGTGCATCTTAGTAAGACACATTTTCTGTAATTAGATAAGGGTGAAGGTACAAACGTTACCTATACAACTTGAAAGGAGTTTCGAATACTTTAAAAGAAATGAGTCAAATCATCTATTTAGGCAGAATTTTTTCAAAAGGAAATTTTGTTGCATAGCGTAATCAAAATGCTAAAAAAAAATTCCTAACCTTGAGGTGCTGGGGACATGGTCTCATGAAAATATTGGCTATTTCTATAGATCTTCAGATCGCAAACAGAAAAAAAAGCTGCTGAATTTTACAACAAGCCTATTTAACTTTGTGCTATACTAAGCAAACTGACATTTCAAGACACTCATCTAAGAATCATTGCCATTACATTAATTCTACCATCATTTTAGGAATCATGATCATGTAGTTCAGGCCCTAAAGTGGGTCTGAAGTTGAAACTTTGATAACACTAGACATAAAAAGGCAATGAGAAACGTCATTTCAGGGGCTTCTTATAGATTTCTCCAGGCGGAAATAACTGAATCCACAAGAGTTCTTCCAGGGCACTAAAAGGTAGTTTGGAGCTGGCTATATGGACACAATCTAAACAGTACAAGGAAAAAACGCTATTATTGCACCAGAATTAATATCATAAAATATTATGAGTAATATCAAAGGCAGACTGGGTTAATGCCTAGAGGATTTTATTATCTTCAACAGTAGCAAATGCCCAACAAAACATGCTTAACAAATCATTTGCCTGAAAATTGGGAAAAAGTTTACATTCCTATACAATTATAGAAACAATATTTTTTTCAGAATACTTAGCAATATTTATTTTATATCCATCATCTGACTTTCATGTAGATACCTTGCAAATGAAAATACTACAGCTTTTAGAAATGAGAAAAGAATTACAAAGAAAGAATCCCAAATGTAGGACCTGGAATCTCAACTAATTCAGCACAGCTTTGCAGTGTCAAATAAAAAGCCTATCAGAGAAAGCTACATGGGAGTATAAAGCTTCTGTTTCTGGACTTTGATCCAAGCTGTCATAAAACTTGTCCTCACTTAATATCTCCTATTTCCAGTATAGGCCAAATACTCTCAAGCTTTTGCCTAGTACAAAACAAAGCAATAAAAAGTCAATCATATCATCCCTATAATACTCAATGACCTAAAACATCACCCACAATCACAGAAGTGATTAGTAACTAATGAAAGGTAACATTATTCTCACACGCTGTCAAGAGTAACAACAGCTGTAAAGAGGCATTAGCACCAGGAAGGTTTCATGTGTAAATGCATGCGCACTGGAGTCCTCAATTAACACACTATCTCAGGCCTATAGGACTGCGAGTTGTCTAGAATAGTGAGGGTGTGAGTTTTCCAGATGTAGCTTACTAGTCTCAAATTAATTTTTATGCCAATAGGTTATGTTATGAATTGTTAGACTCAAACCCTCAAATTCACATCAACAGGTTGCGATTACTAAAAAGCATCTATTCCAGTGGTCCAAACTATAGCTTTTAATGAGGTGCTTAGACCTGAACGTGAAGACAGTTATAGGAAACAACATAACACAGCAGCATAACTGCTTTCAAAGTCAACCAAACTTCACAAGTATTTGAGAATTTAGTTATGCCAGAAACTTTATTCTCTTCAATTTACTACCAGTGAGTGCAGATCATTCAGCCTGTGGACAGGATAGAGAAGCACGCATGGGTGTCAAATGACAATTAAATAACGTAGAAATAGTTCCATCAGTAAGCCTGATTTCTGGTGCACATGGACAATCTGAGTGAATCTAAATTTATTTTAAATCTTAAAACATGCCTCATGCCTCTACAGAATTATTCTTTTTCATGGGTTTCCTGAATCACACACAGAATTCATTTTACACTTACAAAGTCCAACGAAAGGGAAAAAGCAAAATGATGTGAGCTTCTAGTTTAAAAAACAAAACAAAACAAAAACAACAAAAAGACTTAGCTGCAAAGTTAAAAATGCACGCAGTAAGTTTTTTACCACAATAATGTGAACCACACTGGGCTTACTAGTTTGGTATTTTTATAATCAACTAACGTTCAACCTCTTATTCTTATTTTAAAAGTCTCCAGTTAGTAGTGCCACCCAATGTAAAGTCAAACTGGAATACTGTTTAATGAAGGACCTCTGGCTACACACACATTCTCACATTATATTCTTTATACTCTCAGCACTTTATAACTCCTAAAATTGAGGGCCTGCACTACTCTGACATATTTTACACTTTCGTTTTTCCACTGATACTCAACACAAACTCCTAAGAATAGATATACACACGTGTTTATCATAGAAAGTGTTCAGCCTATTGCCAACATCAACTATAATTTAAAAACCCTAACTGGGGAAAAAGACTTTTAGAATCTCAGATGACCTAAATTTCACAGTGAGCATTGTGATTTTGAGAATTAGGATTTTAATCCTATGCTACTTGGGAGAAAAAGTAATAAGAAAAGAAATGCAACTTAGCTATTCCAACTTATTTTCCAAGAAAATGTTGCTACAGTTTCAAAATTTTGGCAGGCTCTGAAAGTGAAGTGTTCTTATCTATAACCAGTCAGAGCTTACCACCAGACCATCGCAAGTTTAGAAGGAAACTTATGCTGATTTATTAGACAAATAACTTTTGTTTAAACTGTTAATAATCTGCCTAAAGAACACCTCAAGACACACTTTAAAATCATCCTAGTTCTCCTACTTTCAGCCCATTCTATGCGCTATAATTCAATGAGAGCAGAAGGGAGTGTGCAAGAGTGAAAGGAAACCGAGGACAGATGGCCTCAGAGGAGCAGGTGACCCCTCAAAACGGTCAGGCCCACAGCAATCGATACTTCTAGACCTACTCGGCCTTAGTACCTCGCCCCAAATTCGCAGAAAAGTGCCGTTTAAAAAGAAACCACTTTCCTTTCAGGGTTATCCTCTGGCCGCTCCAGATTTAAGATTTGAAGGAAGAAGACGAAAGCGGGGAAGAAGACTTCAAGAGGAGGGCTGGGTAATTCAACAGAAGAGATCAGATTTGTTCCGGAGCCGTTGCCTCTGTTTAAGAACTCCGAAAGTGATTAAACTAACGTCAACTCTGAACGTTCCTGAGGAAAAACAGGATTTTTAAAAGGGTACCATCTAAGACCCCAAAGTAATTACATCTGCGAGAGAACAAAGAAAAACGAAAAGGTCACACAGTCCATTTTCAGCGAGGCATCGCCCAGCCAGTGTGACCGAGTGATCCCTGCCCCCAGGGAAAGTGGGAAGGAGGGATGCTGAAGGGAATACCTGGTTTTGTCTCCAAAAGGCAACATAGCCAACGTGGGAAGTTCGTTTTCTCACTCCGTGGATCCGGGTCTCCAGGAGCCCGGGGGGAGGCGGGGGTGGCTGCCGTGCCCAGGTGAGGTCTGCGACTCGGGGCCAGCTCCCCTACGGCCCCCGCCGCCGCGCCGCCACCCGTGGCCGCCCGCTCGCCCC